>NW_024068519.1:0-125969 GCF_009389715.1 Phoenix dactylifera | reverse complement strand
TTTTTTTTTTTTTTTTTTTTTTTTTTTTTTTTTTTTTTTTTTTTTTTTTTTTTTTTTTTTTTCGCTGAAGCGGGTGCTTCATATAGTGCGTGTATGAATACACCCATAAGATCAAAATACAATATCTCACGGAGTGCCAGTGGCAGCTCCCCCTCCCCGACCAAAGGGCGTACCCGAGTGGTGGGGCCCACATAGGCAGCCACCCAATCAGCCGCCCCATTAGCTTCACGAAATACATGCTTGGCTTGGATGGCCCCCCCATCTCTCATCATCCTGACTATATCGCGGATCAAGGGGTAGTCTGAGCTCTCACCCCTCAACCCCTTCTGAATCCACCCAATGACAGTGGCTGAGTCGCCCTCCAAAATAATCGAGCTGGCCCGTATCATCGCCCGCGCATGTCGAAGACCCGCCTAGGCTGCGCGCAGCTCTGCTCCCGGGACTGATGTAACGAACAACTGGCAGCCGCCTGCGGCCACGTCCCTGGAGTGCGGGCCCCGTATGACAAAACCTGCACCGCCTCGCGTGCTGCCATCTAGCATAGACCCATCAAAAGTTGACCTTGAGGATGCTCGGGGGTGGGGGCTTCCAGTGAATACACCATCTGAGGAGCTGCCTGAGCAAGGGGGGAACCCCAAGTGTCCCGAGCTGTCAAAAGTCTGTCTAAGGAAGGGATATGGCTGATCTCCATGGCCTGTGCTCGAGCAAGCTCTGCTGCAAACCTCGGTGACACCCTGCGCTCGCCGAGAGTACGAGCATTCCTTGCCAGCCAGATCTGAAGGGCTGTGCAAGTCGCTCTGATGCCCTCCTCACAAGTCTGCGGACTAGCTAGCCACTGCCGCGTCACCATAAGGAACTGTATCCGCGCACTTCGGGCCCCCTGCGGGATCCCTGTCCACTGCCATGTCGACCTCGCCCAAGTACACTGGAAGAGCACGTGGTCCACTGACTCCTCAGCTCCGCACGTCCCGCACTCCGCAGGGATCCCCCAGCCACGCCTGCTTAGCACTACTCTCGTCGGAAGGCGGTCCCAGAACACCTTCTACAAAAAGAGAGCTGTCCTCGGGTGGAGGCCGGACCTCCAGATCCAAGCGCAATCCGGCCCCGGCTCGTGCTTTGGCTGAATGGCACGGGAGAGGTCTCCCAGTCTAACACTGGCCCGACTCGAGGTGCCCCATACTCTGACATCCGGCCCCCCACATCCTGGTAGCGGGAGGGACCGAATCCTCGCAGTTAGGTGTACCCCGAAGAACAGCCGTAATTTAGCCTCGTCCCACTCTGCCCCTCCTGGTTCTAGGAGATCGCACACCCGTAGCCCCTCCACTGCCTCTGTATCAACCATGGTCGGCCAGCAACTCCAGGGAGGGGTGTCCACCCACGAATCACTGGTCACATCAATACTCCAGCCATCGCCGATCAACCACCTGGTATGTGCCGCAACTGATGGCAGGTACCTCCCAATCTCGCGCCACATGAAGGAGACTCGACGACCGGTCCGTGCTACCGCTGAGGCCCCCCGACCATATCTGGCTGCCATCACCTGACTCCAGAGGCCGTGTGGCTCTAACATAAATTGAGCCGCATGCCGAGCAATGAGCGCCTCACGCCTCTCTATGAGGGACTGCACCCCTAGACCACCCTCGCTAGTAGGAAGGCAAACCTGCTCCCAAGCTACCAGGTGCACTCCGTGGCCTCCACTATATGACCCCCACAGAAAGCTCCGAAGAAGGCGCTCGATCCTCAACAGAATCGTCTTCGGTACCACTGTGTTGGCCATAAGGTACACCGGTATGGATCCCAGCACTGATCTGACCAAAGTCACTCTCTCCATCATGGATAGGGAGGACGCCCTCCATCCCTCCAGCCTACTCTGGACCCTCTGCACCAAGCCCGAGCACTCGGCCACCCGTAGCCTCCGGCCCGTGATAGGAACGCCTAGGTAGGTCAGCGTCCCCTCCTGCTTCGGTACCTGCAGTATCCCTCTGATCTCCTGTCTGACTCCGCTCTCTATGCTGGGGCTGAAGAAGATGGCAGACTTGAGGAAGTTAACTCTTTGACCGGATGCCACGCAGTAGTCTGCCACCACCCTGCGCAGGACCCGTGCCTCTGGAATCCGTGCCCTGGCCAAGAGAAGACAGTCATCAGCAAAGAGTAAGTGGGAGATAGGTCGAGCCCCCGGTGCTGGAACATAGGCCTCCAGCTCCCAGCTGGCACACACTCCCTGCAAAGCACGGGATAAAATATCAGCACAGATGATAAACAAATAAGGGGATAAGGGACATCCCTGCAGTAACCCCATGGTGGACTCGAAGAAAACTGATGGAGTGCCGTTGATCAAGATAGAATACTTTGGCCCCCAGACACACCCCATAATCCACCCAATCCACTGCCTGGGGAAGCCGTACGCCTCCAGTACCCGCTGGAGAAAACTCCACCTGATCCTATCGTAGGCCCGCTCCATGTCCAGCTTGACTGCCATCAGGCTGTGCCGCTTCGATGCTCGCCGAAGATCCCACATCATTTCCTGGGCCAACATAACATTATGAGAAATATTTCTACCAGCTACAAAGGCCCCCTGCTCCTGACTAATGATGCCAGGTAAAAGGGGCTTCATCCTGCCCACCATAATTCTTGCCACAACCTTGTATAAGGTTGTGCACAAGCTAATGGGACTAAAGTGACAAGGCTCAGCCGCATCCTGGCGCTTAGGTATAAGCGTGATGAAGGTGGCCTTCCAATCCTCAGGCATCGCTGCCTGGGTGAAGAAGCACTGAATGGCCTCCACCACTGCTGGTCGGATAATACCCCAATACCGCCGGAAAAAGAAAGGGGGGAAACCATCAGGTCCCGGGGCCTTGTCCGCTGCCAAGGCCCAGACCGCCTCATGCACCTTGATGAGAGCACAAAAGTGCGACCTATATGTCACCTAAATTAGTATTATTGCTAACCGATAATGATAAATTCACTGGATTAATATTATATTTGGGTTTGGCACAGATTTTCATAAATTAGAGATAAAATGCACATTGAGTACAAATTTGACTAAAGAAGGATCCCTTCCCAGATCCGACCCGGTTGAAGATCGGGTCGGGTCCGAGTCGGGTTCGGATCCGAATCAGGTCCATTTCCTTTGTGCTTTTGGAAAATAATTTTGGGCAAATCTAATTTGGCCATATCATAACTATGAGGAGCTGGGTGACCCATGAAAGACTTGCACTTGACCTCCAGTCAGAACAGATGAACCGTGACGAACTCAGTCCGTCCGTCTACAAGCCAAATTTCATATCACACTATTTTTTTTATCTATATGACTAATTGAATGGAACTTGGTATCTCCCAGCCTCCCCAACCTTCCATGCCCGTCCGACTGCAGCGTGATCCAAGCACCGTCCCCGCGTCTCCATTGGTCCCGAGTCCCTGCTTCGTCCGCATCCTTAGCGTCCCAACCGCGCCAGATCCCATGCGAAAGAAGGGGAGAAGAAAGGATTCACCAGCCCGCGTCCCCACCTTCCGCTTCAGCTCCCAGCATCGCGCCCGTCTGCCATCCTCCTTCTCCATTTGAGCATTCCGGCCATGGCATCCCTTCCAAATCCTCCCAAATCCCAGCTCGACCGTCTCCAAATCCTCCGCAATCATCGACGATCCCAGCCCCTCTTCCGTGATCCGGCGATTCCGCATCGCACCCAGCTCCTCCCGTCCGTGATCGACTCCTCCCCGCGTCCCCATCTTCTGTTCCAGCCGTGAAGCTTCCAAGATATCTTCCGTGCCAGCCATCGTGCCAGCTCCCGTCGGATCCCCAGCATCATGCAGCCATCTTCCTCTCCAGCTTCATCCCAGCCGGTCCGTTTGTTCATCCCAGCAATCACGGAAGATCCCAGCTCTCCCGTGATTCCGCATCCTTCCCAGATCATCATCCATGTCCTCCTCCTTCCCAGCAACCGAAGAAGGAAGCCCGCCCCTTCCGGCGATCCCGCATCCGTGGCCCAAAGAAGCAAGTTCACGCCTCCCTTCCGCGATCTGCCCGACCGATCCAACCGTCCGCGTCTCTTTCGGAGCTGATCCAGCCTCTACCGTATCTCCAAGGGCCTATAAGAAGAGGGGAGGAGAAGCAATGGGGGTGTGCTCGATTGGGGGTGGAGGCCAAGAGAGAAGAGGGTTCGGTTGGGGGAAAGAAGAAAGAAAGAAAACAGAGCTTGCTCTGTTTTCGGGAAAGAAAAGAAAAAAGAAAAAAAAAAAGAAGGAAGGGAGGAGTATTTTATTAGTTTAGTTTGAGTTTAGTTTTTTTTAATTCATGAGAGCAATGTATTTTTTTGTTTTAGTTGTACTTTAGTTGAAAGTTTTTATTGAGAAGTATATTTTGAGTTTGAAAGCATATTGTTCTTATTTTGAGTTTCATTTTAGGTTTTGTTTTGAGTTTTAATTTTTGAGAGTTTATTCGGGTAGAAAGTTATATTTATTCTGCAATTTTAATTTCTGTTCTGCAATCCATTAAATCCTCTTTCATGCAATCTATATTTCAGTCTGCAATTTTCCTAACACTGTTTTCATCCATTTTAATTTATGTCAAAGCTTTAATACATGAATGCTCTTTGAATCTGACTACCTGTCTTGTAGTTAATTTCAATTAGAAAACATTCTCTGGTAGTCCAGGGAATCATTCAACATCTCCAACGTAAGGTTTTTCTTTCGTTATTCAAAAAAATCGATTTCGAATCCAAGTGAATGTTTTTATTTTTAAGCAACTCCAATCGCCTCTCTGTGGATCGACCTCTTACGACCACTATTCTTCGAGTAGAACAGGTAAGAGTAAATTAAATTTAAACTTTGTTTGTCAGTTCTAACAACGATCTGTTTAGCATATTTTTAGTTAGACAGGAAAGGACGAACAAAATTTTGGCGCTGTTGCCGGGGAGGCAAATCAAGAAGCAAGAACGATCACGAAGATCAAATCAGATTTTGGATGCCCGGAGTGAACGCACTCCGTTAGTAAGTTTTTTTTTATTAATTTTCTTATTTTGATAATTTCTAGTTAATAATTTCGTAGTTATTAAATTCTAAAATTTGAAATTCGAAATTTAAAATTAAAAAAAAATTTAAAATTAAAAAAAAATAATTCCAAAAAAAATAAAAAAAAATTTCAAAAAAAAATATTATTTTTGCTAGTAATTGATAGGGTGCAATCCTCCGAGGTGATCATACCTCTATTGGGGCTCCTCACGGAGTAATCTCTAGAGCTTATTCAACGGGCATTCGGAGATTGACTGACGCATAAGGATTAGTTTTAGTTTACATTCAAGTTATTCCTATATATAAAAAAAACAACATAAAATTTTAAAAAAAAATTAAGAAAAATAAAAAAATTGCTTGCTCATTTAATCAGTACAACCTAATGACATTGCATAAACTTTAAAAAATTATTGATTATTTGCTGCATTTAGTATTAAGCATTTGCATAAAAGAATTTAAGGGCAAAACCCATTAAAAAGATAAGGTCGGGAAGTCATTACCTGTCCTTAGCCCAAAAACCACCATCTTGCATACTTATCCTAAGCCAAATTAAATTAAAATCAAATTAGACATTGGCCTTAGGATTTTTGAGCTCAATTAGGCTCTTGGAAAGAAGCGGCTGAAAGCCACTCCAGTGAGAATTTAGTAATTGGTGATATCTAGGAAAGTTTTACAATAGTGAGAACTGTTACGGGTATTGTGGTATCGGTGTATCCCTTCTGGCACCACCACACACCCCGGGACTTTCCTGGTCACTGGTTACTGGATTGCTTAACTGGTAAGCTGAAGCTTAATCTGAAAGGGAGATTAGGAGCTATCTAATCTAGAGAAAATTTCAGGAACTTTTTAACCTGATACATCTCTGTGCAACTAGACTTAAGAAGCTACTAAACCTCACTTAGTTCTAAGACTAATAGGGTCAAATTGTTGTGTGGTGTTGGTTGTGGTCATCTGTGTCTAGCCCTTCTCTTCTTTTAGGATTTCGTTCATTGTAGGAGTCAAATCTAATGAAGTGTTGATAATGTATGCATGGTAGAAGGTCATTAAGGGATAAGTTAACCCCATTTGATCCTGAGATTGACAGAACTTTTCATCACAACTTACGAACTGTAAACCAACTGTCAATCTCTACAATGGGTGAACACATTAGAACTTTGAATGAGTTATTCGCACCCGCATCCGCTAGTCCCCCTACTTGCATAGTATTACCAATTAATAATGCAGCCCAATTCGAGATTCGGGCTGCAACAATAAACATGTTACCCAAGTTTCATGGGTTCGAGAGAGAACAACCCTACATCCATCTAAACAAATTTTTGACAATCTGTCAGACGTTTAGAAATCAAAACTTAGATGAAGAGGGTATTAAATTAAGATTGTTTCCCATGACTTTAGAGGATCGTGCCGCTGCATAGCTGTATTCCCTTGCTTCAAATTCCATCACATCTTGGGAACAACTATCTAGGAAGTTCATGGCTAAGTTCTATCCCATGGTAAAAACTGAAAAAATTAAGGATGCCATCAGAACTTTTAGAGAAAAATCTGAGGAGGAATTTTTCCAACTTTGGGAAAGATTCCATGATCTTTTGGTCAAGTGCCCGCACCATGGGCTTGACAAGGCTGATCTAATACATTTCTTTTATAAAGGACTACCTCCGGCACATAGAAACATGATCGAGTCCATGCACAAAGGTAGGTTCATAGACCAAACCCCGAATCAAGCCTATGAATTTCTTGTTGACTTAGCCGAGAACGCCCAAAATTGGAGTAGCTATGGTGAGGAAGTAAATAGAGATGAGTTCGGGTCTAGAAAACCAGGTAATTATGAAATAAAAGCAGACCCAGAACTCAAAAATGTCATGTCCAATCTGGTGACTGGAATGAACAACTTAAGCAAAAAGTTTGATACTTTCACTGTTTCCACTAGTTCGAGTTCATATAAAGAGTTAAATCCCATCATGAAAGTGGATCACGAGTCACATAGTTTATGTATCTTGTGTAATAGTTCTGAGCATCTAGTGGAGTGTTATCCTAGTTTACCCAACATTAAGGCTGAGCAGGCAAATGCTCTTAACTCATATAGTGCCTTCAAGAAGCCCACTCCCAATTCATTCAGCCCAGTCTACCACCCTGATAATAGGTTCCACCCAAATTTCTCATACAAGCAAAATGAACCTATTCAGCATCAAGGTGGTCCACCAGGTTTTCAGAAGAATTTTCCCAGGATAGGTCCATCACAAATAAACCAATCATTGGCTCCACCTATTCCTACTTATAGTGCCCCTATCCCTCAGCAAACTACATCATTGGAAGCCATGATGGTTAACATGATGAAGCAGCAACAAGACTTCATCCAACAGCAACAACAGACCAACATGGCTCAAACCCAGACTAACCAATTTCATGCGTAAGCGATTGCAAAACTTGAGGTTAGTCTGAGCCAAATAGCCAACTCTCTAGGGGATAGGAAGAAAGGTGAATTGCCCAGTCAGCCAGTGCCTAACCCTAGTAGGCAACAGAATCAAGGGCCGAGAGGCTAGTTTCAGATTGATTCTAATGGAAACCCTACCCATGAAGTCCAGGCAATTACCACTTTACGGTCTGGCAAGCAAGTGGACAACAAAGTCCAACTTCCTGTGCAAGAAAAAGAAGAAAAACATGAACCAAACCCCACCCAGAAAAAGGCACAAGAACAGAGAACACAAGGAATAGAGGAGAAACCAATAGAGACTTACACACCTAAGGCTCCCTTTTCTAGTAGACTACAAGACTCAAGAAAAAAATCTCAGTACGATGAAATCATGGAAGTCTTTAAAAATGTTCAAATAAATTTACCCTTCCTAGATGCCATCAGACAGATCCCCTCTTATACAAAATTCTTAAAAGACCTAACCACGGTGAAAAGGAAAACCAGTATTCCTAGGCAAGCTGTGATGGCGGCACAAGCCTCATCTCTTATTCAACAACAGATTGCCCCAAAATACAAGGACCCTGGTTGCCCCACTGTTGAAATTAAAATAGGAGACACCATAATTCGGAGAGCTCTACTAGACTTAGGAGCAAGTGTAAACCTATTACCCTATTCTGTCTACACGGAACTAGGTTTGGGGGAATTAAAACCCACAAACATTACCTTGTCATTAGCAGATAGGACTGTGAAGTATCCCAAAGGAATTGTAGAGGATGTGATTGTAAAAGTTAATGAATTCTAATTTGTAGTCTTTGAAACTGAACCAGTAAAAAATTCAGAAAGTCACATCCCGGTGATCCTAGGTAGACCATTTTTGGCCACTTCAAATGCTGTGATTAGTTGCTGAAATGGAATAATGACTCTAGCCTTTGGGAACATGACTGTCCAGCTCAATGTTTTTCATAGTAGTAGTCAGTCAACTGAGATGGACGATTTGGAAGAAATTCACTTGATTGAGAATATAATTAGCAGTTCTTTTGAAGAGTCGAGTTATTCTGACCCATTAGAAAGATGTTTGGCTAATTTTGATCAAGATTGTGAGTCAAGTCAAGAGGTTAATGCATTGTTAGATTCCATTCCTGTGATGGATACTAGCAGATGGGCCACCAAGTTTGAATCATTGCCTATTTCGGAATCTCAGCTAGTGTCATCCAATATCAAACCTCCACAACTAGAACTTAAAGACCTTCCCGAAAACTTGAAGTATGCATTTCTTGGAGAAAACAAGACCTTACCTGTTATAATTGCATCGAATCTAACTAAAGAACAGGAAGAGAAGCTGTTAAGTATCCTTCGGAAGAATCAGGAAGCTATCGGTTGGTCTATAGCTGATATTAAGGGGATTAGTCCTTCTGTGGTCCAACATAAAATTCATCTAGAAGAAGATGCAAAAATTTCTAGAGAACCACAAAGGCGACTTAATCCAATCATGAAGGACGTAGTTCGAGCCGAGGTCATCAAGCTTTTAGATGCAGGGATTATATATCCTATTTCTGATAGTCAGTGGGTAAGCCCAGTTCAAGTCGTACCTAAGAAGTCTGGCATCACTGTGGTGAAAAATGATCACAATGAGTTAGTCCCTACTCGAGTCCAAACGGGATGCCGAGTATGCATCGACTATAGGAAGCTTAATACCATGACTAGGAAAGACCACTTTCCTCTACCCTTCATCGATCAAATGCTAGAACGGCTAGCTGGCCACTCCCATTACTGTTTCCTCGATGGTTATTCTGGATATAACCAAGTCCCTATCGCACGTGAGGATCAAGAGAAAACCACATTCACCTGTCCTTATGGCACTTTTGCCTATCGTCGCATGCCTTTTGGGCTATGCAATGCACCAGCTACATTCCAACGGTGTATGATGAGTATTTTCTCCGACATGGTGGAGAAATTTTTAGAAGTTTTCATGGTTGATTTTTCTGTATTTGGATCCAATTTTGATGAATGTCTGTACCACTTGACACTTGTTGTAGAATGCTGTAAAGAGAAAACTTAGTTCTTAACTGGGAGAAGTGTCATTTCATGGTAGAATCAGGTATTGTTTTAGGACACATTGTGTCACAAAGGAGAATTGAGGTGGATAAGGCCAAAGTAGAATTAATTGCTAAATTGCCACCTCCTAAGACTATTAGGAAAATTCGATCATTTTTAGGGCATGCAGGTTTTTACTGCCGCTTTATCAAGGATTTTAGCAAAATATCAAAACCCTTATGTGATTTGTTGGCCAAAGATACTGTTTTCAATTTTTCACCAACTTGTGTAACTGCTTTCGAAAGACTGAAGTCTGAATTGACTTCAGCACCCATCATAAGGTGTCCTGATTGGAGTCGTCCTTTTGAAATCATGTGTGATGCATCTGATTATGCCATAGGTGCTGTCTTAGGTCAGCGAGTAGAGAAGCTTCCCCATGTTATTCATTATGCGAGCAAAACTCTGAATGACGCCCAACTCAACTATTCCACCACTGAAAAAGAATTGTTGGCAGTTGTTTTTGCCCTAGATAAATTTCGTCCCTACCTGATAGGATCTAAGGTTCTTGTTTATTCCGATCATGCCGCCCTTAAGTACCTTCTCACAAAGAAGGATGCTAAGGCAAGGCTCATTCGTTGGATCCTATTGCTCCAGGAATTTGATCTCGAAATTCGAGATAAAAAGAGATCTGAAAATGTAGTAGCTGACCACTTGTCCAGACTGATTGTTGAGTCATCTGCAGAATCCTTACCTGTATCCGAAACTTTTTCGGATGAACAACTAATGATGATTTCCCATACCAATGTTCCATGGTATGCTGACATAGTCAACTACCTCGTTACTGAACAAATGCCCAGCTCTTGGACCAAACAGGAGCAATTTTGCTTTCTAGCTCGTGTGAAGTGGTATTTCTGGGATGAACCATACCTATTTAAATATTGCCCTGATCAGATCATCCGACGGTGTATCCCTGAATACGAACAAAGGAAAGTCCTTTCCTTTTGTCATGACCACGCTTGTGGTGGTCATTTTAGTGGTGAAAAGACGGCTGCAAAGGTTTTGCAGTGCAGATTCTATTGGCCCACACTATTTTATGACTCACACGAGTATTGTAAAGCATGTGACCGATGTCAAAGACTAGGAAAAATTTCAAGAAAAAATGAGATGCCCCTGAACCCGATCTTAATTGTAGAAATCTTTGATGTTTGGGGTATTGATTTTATGGATCCTTTTCCTATGTCATTTGGGCACCAGTACATACTCCTAGCTGTTGACTATGTATCTAAGTGGATTGAGGCTATCGCGTGTAAGACCAATAATCACAAAGTAGTGATCAAGTTTCTTAAGGAGTCTGTCTTCGCTCGCTTTGGCACCCCTCGTGCTATCATTAGTGATGGGGGGAAACATTTTTGCAATAGAATTTTTAAAGCCCTTGCTAGGAAGTACAACATCATCCACAAGGTCGGTACACCATATCATCCACAAACAAGTGGACAAGTTGAGATTTTCAATAGAGAAATCAAGACCATCCTTGAAAAAACTGTCAACCCATCTCGAAAGGATTGGTCCCTTAGGTTAACGGATACATTGTGGGCATATCGAACGGCCTACAAAACACCAATTGGAATGTCCCCATATAGGATTGTCTATGGCAAGGCTTGCCATTTACCTGTCGAGTTAGAACACAAGGCCTATTGGGCAATTAAACGCCTAAATTTCGATCTCGACAAGGCAGGAGAACATAGAAAGCTACAGCTCGACGAGCTTGAAGAAATTAGGAACGATGCTTACGAGTGTGTTAAGAAGTACAAGGATCGCATGAAAGTCATGCATGATAAAATGATTACTCGTAAAGAGTTTTACCAAGGATAAAAAGTTCTCTTATATGATTCTCGATTACATCTATTCCCTGGAAAACTTAAATCTCGCTGGACTGGTCCATACACAGTAGAGAAAGTACACCCGCATGGTGCAGTAGTAATATGCAACACCAAGGATGGTAGGACCTTTCAAGTCAATGGACATCGTTTAAAACCATACCTTGAGTATCTGAGTCCAGAAGTTGAGGAGACACTTCTGACCGACCATGTCTATCATGAATGAATTAGAATTGTCTGGCTGAAGACATAAAACTTAGCGCTCTTGGGAGGCAACCCAACATATAAATATCTTCTATAAAAAAAAATATATATTACTAACATGCAGGTTTGGGGGATTTTGCCCCAATTTTCAATTTACCCACCCATATCAGGTAACCTCTCCTCTGTCCTCTTACTGCTTTAAATTTTCTTTAACATTGAGGACAATGTTAGATTTAGGTTTGGAGGTATTTTTAAGCATTTGGAATTATATATATATAATTTTTTTTAAAAAAAAATATTTACAACACACAAGGTATATAAAATCTAAGAGCCCAATGACTAGTTGAAAGTAGTGCAAAGTGAGTTCTTTTTATTAAGTTCCTTTTAGTGAGTTGTAAGCTAATTAGTACTTTGAATTTCACAACACATCTGGCCTGCATTTTCTAAGGTATAGGTTCGACATTGTGTTGAGAATATGGTAGCAACCTCGAATCCTGATGAACCATCTTTTTCTGATCCAAAAAAAAAAACTATTTGGTGGATTTAGTCAGGTACATCGAAAAGGGCTACCTATTGTCAAAGGTCAGCGGGCTTGTGATGAGGAACCCGAGCATAGGTCCGTAGGGGAGTCTTGATGCCCGACACCTCATGCCAACTGGTGTGAGAATTGTCGACTAATTGCTTGCTACATGGAGGAATCATCACAGGAGTAAAAGTACACAATATAAACATTTTCATATTTCAAAAAAAAGAAAAAAAATATATTGTATTTTGACCTTAAGAAAGACAATAGTGTGAAAGCCGTCGTTGTAAAAATTCGAGTAAACTGGAATATTACAGATAAAGCCCATGAGGTATTAAAGTAAACATCCACAGCTCTCGAAATCCTGCAGATAAGATGATTTTGAATCAGCAAATAGGTCTTGTCCGACCAATTCTAAGAAACTACTAATATTAGCGATATTTTGGAGATCCGAAACC
Source organism: Phoenix dactylifera (assembly GCF_009389715.1). Classification (NCBI taxonomy): domain Eukaryota; kingdom Viridiplantae; phylum Streptophyta; class Magnoliopsida; order Arecales; family Arecaceae; genus Phoenix; species Phoenix dactylifera. The sequence continues at coordinate 113,456 of NW_024068519.1, read as the reverse complement.
TTAGCTGGTGCATGGTCTAGACTTCACTAAGCACTCAAGTATAAATAAGTATTACAACTCCCTAACGGAAAACTTAATGACTTCAACTTAAATTGCATACTAAACCTAGAAATTGGGCTACTTAGTAATTAAAACCTTGTGTGCTTTTGAAATTCTTATCAGTATGTACTTGAAATTAGACTTTCATTTCACAAACCAAATTTTATTTTGGGATTGAAGTTTGTGGGTAACTTCACTGCAAACCCTCACGAGACAACACTCGTCCACTAGGGTAACCTAGGGGTTTAAAGGCTTGTTGCACGTGCTAAGTGCAATCGTAATGCTCTACGAAAATGAGTATTTATCTTAGTATATTTATATAATAAATTACACTTTTGCACTCTTATTTTATCATTTTCGCACTAAATTGCTAGAGACTAGCAATAAGCTAGTTGGGGGGTGTGATGAGAGTACAAAAGTGCGACCTATATGTCACCTAAATTAGTATTATTGCTAACCGATAATAAAAAATTCACTGGATTAATATTATATTTGGGTTTGGCACAGATTTTCATAAATTAGAGATAAAATGCACATTGAGTACAAATTTGACTAAAGAAGGATCCCTTCCCAGATCCAACCCGGTTGAAGATCGGGTCGGGTCCGAGTCGGGTTCGGATCCGAATCAGGTCCATTTCCTTTGTGCTTTTGGAAAATAATTTTGGGCAAATCTAATTTGGCCATATCATAACTATGAGGAGCTGGGTGACCCATGAAAGACTTGCACTTGACCTCCAGTCAGAACAGATGAACCGTGACGAACTTAGTCCGTCCGTCTACAAGCCAAATTTCATATCACACTATTTTTTTATCTATATGACTAATTGAATGGAACTTGGTATCTCCCAGCCTCCCCAACCTTCCATGCCCGTCCGACTGCAGCGTGATCCAAGCACCGTCCCCGCATCTCCAGTGGTCCCGAGTCCCTGCTTCGTCCGCATCCTTAGCGTCCCAACCGCGTGCAAGATCCCATGCGAAAGAAGGGGAGAAGAAAGGATTCACCAGCCCGTGTCCCCACCTTCCGCTTCAGCTCCCAGCATCGCGCCCGTCTGCCATCCTCCTTCTCCATTTGAGCATTCCGGCCATGGCATCCCTTCCAAATCCTCCCAAATCCCAACTCGCCCGTCTCCAAATCCTCCGCAATCATCGGCGATCCCAGCCCCTCTTCCGTGATCCGGCGATCCCGCGTCGCACCCAGCTCCTTCCGTCCGTGATCGACTCCTCCCCGCGTCCCCACCTTCCGTTCCAGCCGTGAAGCTTCCAAGATATCTTCCATGCCAGCCATCGTGCCAGCTCCCGTCGGATCCCCAGCATCATGCAGCCATCTTCCTCTCCAGCTTCATCCCAGCTAGTCCGTTTGTTCATCCCAGCAATCATGGAAGATCCCAGCTCTCCCGTGATTCCGCATCCTTCCCAGATCATCATCCATGTCCTCCTCCTTCCCAGCAACCGAAGAAGGAAGCCCACCCCTTCCGGCGATCCCGCATCTGTGGCCCAAAGAAGCAAGTTCACGCCTCCCTTCCGCGATCTGCCCGACCAATCCAGCCGTCCGCGTCTCTTCTGGAGCTGATCCAGCCTCTACCGCATCTCCATGGGCCTATAAGAAGAGGGGAGGAGAAGCAATGGGGGTGTGCTCGATTGGGGGTGGAGAACAAGAGAGAAGAGGGTTCGGTTGGGGGAAAGAAGAAAGAAAGAAAACAGAGCTTGCTCTGTTTTCGGAAAAGAAAAGAAAAAAGAAAAAAAAAAAAGAAGGAAGGGAGGAGTATTTTATTAGTTTAGTTTGAGTTTAGTTTTTTTTAATTCATGAGAGCAATGTATTTTTTTGTTTTAGTTGTACTTTAGTTGAAAGTTTTTATTGAGAAGTATATTTTGAGTTTGAAAGCATATTGTTCTTATTTTTAGTTTCATTTTAGGTTTTATTTTGAGTTTTAATTTTTGAGAGTTTATTCGGGTAGAAAGTTATATTTATTCTGCAATTTTAATTTCTGTTCTGCAATCCATTAAATCCTCTTTCATGCAATCTATATTTCAGTGTGCAATTTTCCTAACACTGTTTTCATCCATTTTAATTTATATCAAAGCTTTAATACATGAATGCTCTTTGAATCTGACTACCTGTCTTGTAGTTAATTTCAATTAGAAAACATTCTCTGGTAGTCCAGGGAATCATTCAACATCTCCAACGTAAGGTTTTTCTTTCGTTATTCAAAAAAATCGATTTTGAATCCAAGTGAATGTTTTTATTTTTAAGCAACTCCAATCGCCTTCCTGTGGATCGACCTCTTACGACCACTATTCTTCGAGTAGAACAGGTAAGAGTAAATTAAATTTAAACTTTGTTTGTCGGTTCTAACAACGATCTTGTGGAGTGATTGATTAAAACCCTATTTGATTTTGATGAGCTCAAAGCATTTGAGTATATCTTTTGTTTACTAATGAATTCAATTGAGTGTTTCAGTGAAAATCTTGTCTAAGTATTTCTAGACTTGGTTCAAGATATTTTGGATAAGTTAAGAAGTCAGTTTGAACCAAAGTCTGAGACTCGAGTCGACTCCGGAATATTACGAGTCGACTCCAAGCGTATCAGAATCACTGGCACGGGCTCGAGTCGACTCCGGATCATTACGAGTCGACTCCGACTGAGAACTGACAGACGAACAGAAAGACTCAACTCAAAACCTGTCAGCGAGTCGACTCCTGAAGTGCGCGAGTCGACTCCGATGATTGCCGAGTCGACTCCGGAGTAGTATGAGTCGACTCCAAGGAGTTACAGACAGAAAAGTCAGAGAGCGATTTTCGACCCTGAGATTCGAGTCGACTCCTGTGAAACGCGAGTCGACTCCGATGGTTGGCAGGTCGACTCTCAGTGGTACACAAGGCAAAAGTCAGAGAGCAGTTTTCGGACTCTGAGATCCGAGTCGACTCCCGCAATGCGCGAGTCGACTCCGAGACAGCGCGACCCCAAAAAGACAGAAGACCGAATCATTGTCTCTGGGAGCCGAGTCGACTCCCAGACAGCTCGAGTCGACTCCAAGGCAGCGCTACATCAAAAAGGCAGAAGGCTGTGTTTCGGAAACTGAGAGCCGAGTCGACTCCGGAACCGTTCGAGTCGACTCCAAGACTGGACGAGCCAAAAGACAGAAGATCGGGAGTTCGGGCTCTGAGCGCCGAGTCGACTCCCAGGATTGTCGAGTCGACTCGAGTGGGCCAAGTTGAAAAATTAGCTCATGGACTTCATGGGATGAGCCGACTCCGAAAATGGCAAGTCAGCTCCAGAAGTTGGCGAGTCGACTCCGGGTTAAGTCGAGTCGACTCCCAGTCGCGGAGGTCACTTTAATTCAAATCCGGAACAGTTGCCGAGCCGACTCCAGAAAAGCATGAGTCGACTCCCGCTACAGCCGAGTCGACTCCAGATCGCGCGAGTCGACTCCAACCCCAACGGACATATTGTCAGGATGTGCAGAGTGTGCAGAACGGGCAGAAAAAGGTGTCTAACGGCTAGTTTCCATGGGGGATGGCTTAAATAGCCACAGAAGACTGTAGCAAGGCAGAGAAGCACCATTCCACTCAAAGAAATCAAGCATCCTATCTCTGCCAACTGGTTTTCAACAGAAAAGAAGGAAGAGCGCCATTAACTCCATCCAGCTACCTCTTCCCAGCATTTAAAGGAAGTCTCCTCCTGCCTTCAAGTCGACCAGACATTCAAGAGGAGACTCACAGTTCAAGAAGCCCTTCTCTACTCCAACTCAAAAGTGTTTGAGGGCTCTTTACTTCTCTCTAGTTTATATTGCTGTATATCTGCTTTTTAGAAGCTCTATTTTTCTGTTTGTCTTTGTTCTTTCCATCTTGTCTTTGCTTGATTCAATCAGGGGATTGAATCAAGAGTGCAGAGGTTGGTTGGTGAGCCGAGGGTAAAACCAACGTGTAAGGGTTCGATTGTGATCCCGGAAAAACAATCGGGGTGGTTCTAGTCGGTGAGCCTGGGAAAATCGACCGAGTTCGTTGTGAGCTCGTAAAACAACAAGTTGGGTTGTGAGCTTGTAAAACAACCGGCTGTAATCCAAGGGGTTATAGTGAATTCCCAAGTGAGACTTGGGGAGTGGACGTAGGAGCAAGGGTTAGCTCCGAACCACTATAAACATTGTGTTTGTGATTGCTTGTGTCTCTCTCTCTCACTCTCATTTCACTCACAGCACATAGCAACTAATTAATCATCTTGCAAAAGTATTAATTAGTCATCCACAAACGTTTTAATTGCAAAATTATTTTAAAACCCAATTCATCCCCCCCTCTTGGGTTGTCTATCTGGGCAACAAGTGGTATCAGAGCCTAAACTCTTCTACCCTAAGAGTAAAAGATCAAAATGACAACCCCATTTGGATCTTCCCACATTGAGGGTCAGTCCACCCAAAGTCCCCCATTCTTTAATGGATCCGACTACTCATATTGGAAGGCTAGGATGAGAATATTTATCCAAGCCCAAGACTATGAGATGTGGACCATTGTAGTAAATGGACCATACATCCCATCCATCTATGTAGAGGGTGTCACTGTACCCAAACTCGAAAAGGATTGGGATGACCATGACATGAGAAAGGCACAACTCAATTCCAAAGCAATGAATGTGCTTTACTGTGCATTAGATAGGAATGAATTCAATAGAGTCTCTACTTGCAATTCTGCAAAAGAGATTTGGGATAGACTTGAAGTGACCCATGAGGGCACGAATCAAGTCAAAGAATCCAAAATAAACATATTGGTTCATAAGTATGAACTATTTAAGATGGATTCTAATGAAACAATCACTTGCATGTTCACTAGATTTACTGACATTGTCAATGGCCTAAAAAGCCTTGGCAAAAACTATACTAACAGTGATCTTGTCAGGAAGATTCTTCGCTATCTACCAAGGTCATGGGAAGCCAAGGTGACGGCAATCCAAGAAGCCAAGGACTTGAACAAGCTACCACTTGAGGAGCTTCTTGGATCCCTAATGACGCACGAGCTAACAATGAAGCAACACAGCGAAGAAGAGTCCTCCCATAAGAAAAAGGTAATAGCTCTCAAATCTACATCATCTAACAAAGACTTGTCTTGCAGTAGCAGCAGTGAAGAAGAAGATCACGAGGGAGAGGATGATGAGGCTCTTCTCGTACGTAAGTTCAGAAGATTCATCAACCAAAAGAAGTCCTTTCATCAAAGGAGAGACCCCTCAAATTTCTATCGAAAGGATAAAGGTAAGGAAAGGGAAAATGAGGGGATTGGATGTTATGAGTGCAAGAAGCCGGGACACATCAGAGCTGAGTGTCCTTTACTGAAGAAGGGGAGCAAGTACAAGAAGAAGAAAGCCCTTGTCACCACCCTATCGGACTCCGATACATCATCATCATCATCGGATGAGGAACAAGGAGAAAAGGCCAATTTCTGCTTCATGGCCAATGAAAATGAGGTAACATCCGCACCACATTTAGATTTTACTTTCGATGAATTATATGATGCTTTCAATGAATTAATGGATGAATACAAAACAATAAACGTTAAAAACAAAGAACTAAAAGTAACTAACCAAACTCATCTCCGTAAGTATGATTCATTAGTTAAGGATAAAGATGTTCTTATCAAAGAAAATGCAGAACTTAAAACAAGCAACCAAATCTTGATACAAAAGAATAATACCTTAACTAAAGAAAATGAAAGGCTGAACAAAGAAACATTAGAACCCAAAAACAATAAACATATAAATGAGAGTCTCACAAAAGAACTAAATGATCTAAAAGCAGAAAAACAAACATTAACTAAAGAACTTGAAAAATACAAACCCTTGGTTGAAAAATTTACATATAATTTTGAAAAATTGAATATGATACTTAATAGTCAACAAGCGGTATTCAATAGAGCGGGTTTAGGGTATAAACCTAAACATAAGTAAAAACTTCTTAGTAACTTCTTTGTTAAAGCAGGGGAAAGTAAAACTAAGAAAATAACCTGCTTTTGTTGTGGAACTTTAGAACATAAAGCAAATGTGTGTAATTATAGGAAAGAGAAAACTAAAAAAAAAATTAAGAGGGTTTGGGTTCCAAAAGGAACCAACATTACTAACCATGAAGGACCCAAAAAAACTTGGGTACCTAAGATTATATGATTTGCTTGTGTAGGAGTGTCTTGCAGCCAAGGTCGACAAAAATTGTTGGTACTTGGATAGTGGTTGCTCAAGACACATGACGGGTGACAAGGATCAATTCTTCACCCTTGAAGCTAAGAAGGGAGGTGTTGTGACTTTTGGAGACAATAACCAAGGTCACATCATTGGTATAGGTAAAGTACAAATTACCCCTTCAACTTTTATTGATAATGTTCGATATGTTGATAGTCTTAAGCATAATTTATTAAGCATTAATCAATTATGTGATAGAGGTTATAATGTTATGTTTAAACCATCACTATGCATCATAACAAACCCAAATGACAATAGTTTAGTTTTTAAAGGAATAAGATGTGGAAATGTGTATGTTGTAGACCTTGAGGATCTTGCCAAACACAACCCATGTTTAGTTGTTAATGAAACTAAGGATAATGATGCTAGTTGGTTATGGCACCGTAAGTTAGGTCATGCAAGCATGGACACCATATATAAACTAGTTAAAAGAGATTCTGTGATAGGTTTGCCAAAATTAAAGTTTGAAAAGAATAAAATATGTGAAGCGTGTCAATTTGGCAAACAATCAAGGAACTTCTTTAAATCTATAAATTGTGTCTCTACCTCTAGACCTCTAGAACTACTACACATGGACCTATTCGGACCAACTAGAACCACAAGTCTAGGTGGAAATAAATATGGTCTAGTTATCGTAGATGATTATTCTAGATATACTTGGGTCATGTTCTTAGGCCATAAAGATCAAGCATTTTCAATTTTCAAGAAATTTTATAAAGAAGTAACAAATGCTAGAGATACTTCAGTAATAGCTATTAGAAGTGACCATGGTACCGAATTTGAAAATCATTTATTTGATGAGTTTTGTAGTAAAAAGGGGATAACACACAATTTTTCTGCACCTAGGACACCACAACAAAATGGAGTTGTGGAGAGGAAAAATAGAACTCTAGAGAAAATGGCTAGAACTATGTTGTGTGAAAGTAACCTCCCTAAGTACTTTTGGGGAGAAGCCGTCAATACTTCTTGTCATATATTAAATAGAGTTTTATTAAGACCCATCATAAAGAAAACACCTTATGAACTTTGGAAAAACAGAAAACCAAAAGTGAACTATTTTCATATTTTTGGATGTAGGTGTTTTGTTCATAATAATGGAAAAGATAATCTAGGAAAGTTTGACTCTAAATCTGATGAGGGTATATTCTTGGGGTACTCCACAACTAGTAAAGCCTATAGAATCTTTAATAAAAGAACCCTAGTTATAGAAGAATCCATACATGTTGTTTTTGATGATTTTAGTGATATCTCGTCTAGCAAGAGAGTTAATTTTGATGATGATGGTGAAATTCTTGAAGAGAAGATAGATGAGATGACATTACAAGATGATAATCAAAAAATTAATTGGAAATGCATCATCAAGCCAAGAGGCTATTATGGATCATGGGCTGACTAAGGCTTGGAGGTTTGCTCACGGGCATCCTAAGGAATTAATTCTAGATGATCCATCTCAACCTGTTAGGACTAGAGCATCTCTTAGGAACTTAAACAATCATCTAGCTTTCGTTTCACATTTTGAGCCCAAACACATAGAAGAAGCTGAAAAAGATGTAAATTGGATAAATGCAATGCAAGAAGAATTAAACCAATTTACTAGAAACAAAGTATGGAATCGAGTTGAAAGACCTACTGAATATTCAATTATAGGTACCAAATGGATTTATAAAAATAAACTTGATGAAAATGGAATTGTAATAAGGAATAAGGCTAGACTAGTAGCAAAGGGTTATAATCAAGAAGAAGGTATAGATTTTGATGAAACCTTTGCTCCTGTAGCTAGACTTGAGGCAATTAGACTTTTACTAGCATTTGCATGCTCTAAGGACTTCAAATTATTTCAAATGGATGTAAAAAGTGCATTCTTAAATGGGTATATTAATGAGGAGGTATATGTAGAACAACCTTCTGGTTTTGAAAATCATCAATACCCTAATCATGTATATAAATTGAACAAGGCACTTTATGGTTTGAAACAAGCACCTAGAGCATGGTATGAGAGGCTTAGCAAATTCCTATTAGAACATGAGTTTTCTAGGGGTAATGTAGATACAACATTGTTTCTAAAGAAGAAAAACAAAGATATGTTGTTAGTGCAGATTTATGTTGATGATATTATTTTTGGTGCTACTAACAATCGCCTCTGCGAAGAATTTGCTGACTTGATGCAGAGTGAATTTGAAATGAGCATGATGGGAGAGCTGAATTATTTTCTCGGACTTCAAATCAAACAATCTGAAGAAGGCATCTTCATCAATCAAGCTAAATACATCAAGGAGATGCTTAAGAAGTTTGATATGGAGGGGAACAAGTCAATCAGCACCCCCATGAGCTCATCATGCAAATTAGACCAAGATGAATCAGGTAAATCTGTAGATCAGAAACTATATAGAGGTATGATAGGATCTTTATTGTATCTTACTGCAAGTAGACCTGATATCATGTTTAGTGTTTGCATGTGTGCTAGATATCAGTCTAATCCTAAGGAATCTCATCTAATTGCAGTCAAGAGAATCTTTAAATACCTAATAGGAACAAAGAATATAGGGTTATGGTATTCTAAAGAATCTAGCCTAAACTTAATAGGATACACAGATTCAGACTTTGCTGGATGTAAACTTGATAGAAAAAGCACCAGCGGGTCATGTCAATTTCTAGAAAAAAACTTAATCTCATGGTTTAGCAAGAAACAAAACTCGGTTGCATTATCTACTGCTGAAGCTGAATATGTTGCAGCCGGGAGTTGTTGTGCTCAAATCTTGTGGATCAAACAACAATTGGAAGATTATGGCATTAAACAAGATAAAATTCCCATTAATTGTGATAATACAAGTGCCATTAATCTAACCAAAAATCCAATTCAGCATTCAAGAACTAAACATATTGAGATAAGACATCACTTCATAAGAGATCCTGTACTGAATGGTGATGTGACACTTCAATTTGTTTGCACTGATGATCAATTAGCTGACATTTTTACAAAACCCTTAAGTGAAGAGAGATTTAGTGTGCTTAGGAGGGGATTGGGAGTGATTGATCCATCCTAGTGGTATTTTCCACTAGTTCATTGATTTTGATGATTAGATTGTGGCTAATTTAGAGTTTCTTTACAATGATCATCAAATCAGATCATAACTTAGTGATTTTCCCTCATTCGGCACGAACATAACATGATTTTTAGGTGCGTGCCAGAGTTCGAGACGACTCGAGCAAGTTTCAGAGTCGGCTCGTAACGGAGAGTCGACTCGCACATTTACGGGAGTCGACTCGAGATCGATGGCAGCAGAGGGGGAGTCGACTCGCATTCAGTCGGGAGTCGACTCGAGGTCAATAGGCGCATAAGGAGAGTCGACTCGCGCATACTTTGGAGTCGACTCGAGGTCGAGTCGACTCGCGACTCAGAGGAGTCGACTCGCAGTCGGGATCCGATTTTTTAACCCTAACTTCATCATTTACTCAACACTTCTATTCACCGCCGCCACTGTTCACAAGCCCTAGAGCCGACTCCTAGAGCGTCTCCGGCCGACCTTAAGGTTTTTCTCGTCCATCTTCCTTGTTTTTTTAGGTTCCTTCCTCTTCCCTAGGTCAAAATGCCTCGTAAAGCCGTTGTCCGGAAGAGACCCCAACCCGCGACCGGTGCCGAGCGGCGTTCCAAGGCTCGGAACGATCCCACGAGGCCACAACCTCCGGCTCGTTCCCCGCCGAGGGAGGTTCCCTCGAGGCCGTGCGCCGGGAAGGCGGTCTCTACCGGGAGATACGTCGATTTCGACTATCTCTCCCGGGAGGGCTTTACTATAGGAGAGAGACTGCGGGCCCAGGGCTTAGAGTATTTTTGTTCCCTAGATCTCCCCACATACCCTGGCCTAGTTAGGGAGTTCTACGGTACTATACATAGGGGCGATGGGGGTATCGAGGGCACGGTAGCCGGTGTCCCATTGTTCATTTCGGAGGATATCATTGCTCAGGTCCTCCATCTTCCACAAGTAGGGGTGGCTCCCACACACCCCGAGGATAGGACTGAGGCCCTTACGGCCATTCTAGGACATCCACCTCAGTCCCCCTTAGATGAGGTGTCCGCTAGCTCACTTTCAGTTGAGATGCGGCTCCTCTTGAGTATCATCTCTAGGTCCCTCTTCCCGAAGACTGGCCGCTTCGATTTTGTATCTGAGAGAGACCTAGCTCTTATGTTCTACATCCTCCAGGACACCCCAATCAACTTTCCCAAGATGATGTTTAGATACCTATGTGAGCCACTAGATAGACCTAGGCTCACCCTCCCCTATGGCATGATGTTCACTCTTCTATTTAGGGAGGCCGAGATTCCCATTCCTGAGGGGGAACCCTCTCGCGCATTGCGATGGACAGATCGCATGCGACCGGGAACCCTACACAGGATGGGGTTTCGGAAGGTCGAGGGAACCTGGGTTAGGAAATCATCCACTTCCACACATACCACCAGACCTTCCCCCAGTCCTGACCCAGACTCAGACTATCCTACCTTTCCCTCCACTTCTGCTCCCACCACCTCAGCCGGACCCTCCTCCTCAGCTCCACCTACTCAGCCCATGGAGGTCCGGATCGCTCCTGAGCAGCTCCGGGAGTTGCGGCAGGAGATAGTTAGAGATCTCCGGGACGACCTACTTAGGGAGCTCCGGGGTTCAGTGCCTGCTCCTTCTCCTGCACCTTCTTCAGCGTTGGTCCCTTCCCTGTCAGCCGTGGCTGAGATGACGGCCCATGTGCGGGAAGAGATCTACAATGTAAGGTTCCTGATCCAAGCCCAGTTCCACAGCATGAGCGAAGTCACGAGCACCACTCGGAAGATGCGCGATGACATGCGACACGACATGGGCACCACTACCCAGGGGGCCGAGCGCTTGGCGAATGTGCTCATCGCCAAGCTTGACACACTTCAGCAGTCGGTGACCGAGCTCGATACGACACATAGCAGGGCCACCTCGGCCATTATCCGACAGCTCGAGCACGTCACCAATGCAGTCACACTACTTGCAGAGCGCATGCCCCGGGGAGCCGCATCCTCCTTGAGGAAGCCTTAGATATCTTTTTGTATTTTGACATGTATTCTTTTTGCTTTACTTATTGTATTCACAAATGTATTTACATACACATCAATACAATGAGTAGACATATTCTCTTCAATTTTGTGCAATTTGCTCTCTAAATGATTGCGTGTTATACTCACTTCCTTTTTGATACGATGACAAAAAGGGAGAGAAATATTTAATAGATATGTAAATGGAATCAACATAAAAGAAATCAAAAATTAAAACATAATTTGTTCTTAGTGGATTTGGTACCTCGAGGCTCATTATCTCTCTGTTGGGGCTCCTAATGAAGTAATCTCCAGAATCTATTCAAGGGATATTCGGAGATTAGTTGAATCCTACTCAAGAACAAATTGACAGATTTTCCCTCTAAAAACCAAAAATTTCAGTTCAAAAACTTCAATGCATTAAAAGAAAATTCAGAGAATCAAAACAAAGTAGAATGCATATGTTGAGGGGGAGAATCTGAATTTTTAAGAAAGTCAAATCATTAAATATATATAAGCCAAACAATTGAGTGCATGACATGAAGGCTTATATAATTCCAAATGAAAGGGGGAGCTTTAACTCCAAAATTTATTGTTTCACACCTTTCAAGTTTGGATAAATTAAAAAACTAGACACTTGAATTCATTTATAGATTTCATTTCCTTGTTTATTGAGCAATTCACTTTACATATACTCAATGTTTTGTCATCATCAAAAAGGGGAAGATTGTGGAGTGATTGATTAAAACCCTATTTGATTTTGATGAGCTCAAAGCATTTGAGTATATCTTTTGTTTACTAATGAATTCAATGGAGTGTTTCAGTGAAAATCTTGTCTAAGTGTTTCTAGACTTGGTTCAAGATATTTTGGATAAGTTAAGAAGTCAGTTTGAACCAAAGTCTGAGACTCGAGTCGACTCCGGGATATTACGAGTCGACTCCAAGCGTATCAGAATCACTGGCACGGGCTCGAGTCGACTCCGGATCATTACGAGTCGACTCCGACTGAGAACTGACAGACGAACAAAAAGACTCAACTCAAAACCTGTCAGCGAGTCGACTCCTGAAGTGCGCGAGTCGACTCCGATGATTACCGAGTCGACTCCAAGGAGTTACAGACAGAAAAGTCAGAGAGCGATTTTCGACCCTGAGATTCGAGTCGACTCCTGTGGAACGCGAGTCGACTCCGATGGTTGGCAGGTCGACTCTCAGTGGTACACAAGGCAAAAGTCAGAGAGCGCGACCCCAAAAAGACAGAAGACCGAATCATTGTCTCTGGGAGCCGAGTCGACTCTCAGACAGCTCGAGTCGACTCCAAGGCAGCGCTACATCAAAAAAGCAGAAGGTTGTGTTTCGGAAACTGAGAGCCGAGTCGACTCCGGAACAGTTCGAGTCGACTCCAAGACTGGACGAGCCAAAAGACAGAAGATCGGGAGTTCGGGCTCTGAGCGCCGAGTCGACTCCCAGGATTGTCGAGTCGACTCGAGTGGGCCAAGTTGAAAAATTAGCTCCATGGACTTCATGGGATGAGCCGACTCCGAAAATGGCAAGTCAGCTCTAGAAGTTGGCGAGTCGACTCCGGGTTAAGTCGAGTCGACTCCCAGTCGCGGAGGTCACTTTAATTCAAATCCGGAACAGTTGCCGAGCCGACTCCAGAAAAGCATGAGTCGACTCCCGCTACAGCCGAGTGGACTCCAGATCGCGCGAGTCGACTCCAGATCGCGCGAGTCGACTCCGACCCCAACGGACATATTGTCAGGATGTGCAGAGTGTGCAGAACGGGCAGAAAAAGGTGTCTAACGGCTAGTTTCCGTGGGGGATGGCTTAAATAGCCACAGAGGACTGTAGCAAGGCAGAGAAGCACCATTCCACTCAAAGAAATCAAGCATCCTATCTCTGCCAACTGGTTTTCAACAGAAAAGAAGGAAGAGCGCCATTAACTCCATCCAGCTACCTCTTCCCAGCATTTAAAAGATGTCTCCTCCTGCCTTCAAGTCGACCAGACATTCAAGAGGAGACTCACAGTTCAAGAAGCCCTTCTCTACTCCAACTCAAAAGTATTTGAGGGCTCTTAACTTCTCTCTAGTTTATATTGCTGTATATCTGCTTTTTAGAAGCTCTATTTTTCTGTTTGTCCTTGTTCTTTCCATCTTGTCTTTCCTTGATTCAATCAGGGGATTGAATCAAGAGTGTAGAGGTTGGTTGGTGAGCCGAGGGTAAAACCAACGTGTAAGGGTTCGATTGTGATCCCGGAAAAACAATCGGGGTGGTTCTAGTCGGTGAGCCTGGGAAAACCGACCGAGTTCGTTGTGAGCTCGTAAAACAACAAGTTGGGTTGTGAGCTTGTAAAACAACCGGCTGTAATCCAAGGGGTTATAGTGAATTCCCAAGTGAGACTTGGGGAGTGGACGTAGGAGCAAGGGTTAGCTCCGAACCACTATAAACATTGTGTTTGTGATTGCTTGTGTCTCTCTCTCTCACTCTCATTTCACTCACAGCACATAGCAACTAATTAATCATCTTGCAAAAGTATTAATTAGTCATCTACAAACGTTTTAATTGCAAAATTATTTTAAAACCCAATTCACCCCCCCTCTTGGGTTGTCTATCTGGGCAACAGATCTGTTTAGCATATTTTTAGTTAGACAGGAAAGGACGAACAAAATTTTGACGCCGTTGCCGGGGAGGCAAATCAAGAAGCAAGAACGATCACGAAGATCAAATCGGATTTTGGATGCCCGGAGTGAACGCACTCCGGTAGTAAGTTTTTTTTAATTAATTTTCCTTATTTTCATAATTTCTAGTTAATAATTTCGTAGTTATTAAATTCTAAAATTTGAAATTCGAAATTTAAAATTAAAAAAAAATTAAAATTAAAAAAAATAATTCCAAAAAAAATAAAAAAAATTTTCAAAAAAAAATATTATTTTTGCTAGTAATTGATAGGGTGCAATCCTCCGAGGTGATCGAGGTCTCTATCCCCTCCAACCGCCGGAAAATGTTACCCACAACCTCGCATCCAACGGCGAAGGCGCCTCTTGGTCAACTCAAGTTTGCGCGAGACTGCTGCATGGCATCCCCTTGCACCGGGATCCGCCACGCGTCGTGGATAATATCCCAAGACTGGGGGTACGACAGCCAAACCTTCTCAAAGCGGAAGGGGCTGTGGTGGGTGGGACTCGATGAGGTTGAAAGTAGCAGAGGACAGTGGTCCGAGGCAATCCGGGGTAGGTGACTGACCCTACAGGTGGGGAATCGAAAGATCCAATCTGGGGACGCAAAGGCCCTATCTAATCTCTCCCAAATCCTAGCACTGCCAAGCTGATTATTGCACCAGGTAAACTGTGGTCCAGAAAAACCTAAGTCTACCAGGCCATTCCGCGACACAAAATCACGGAACTCCCTCCTATCCACTCTATCAGTGAAGGCTGCGCCCCCCCGCTTCTCATTCTCACTCTGGATACAATTGAAGTCACCAACCACAACCGTCGGGATACCCTGGGCGGCCAGGTTGGTGATCTCCTGCCAAAGGACTCTCCTAACCCTGTGATCCGTGCTCGTGTACACGCCACACAGTACCCACGGGGCAACATCAGGTCTCGACACGACCATGACTACCTGTTGCGGGCAGTTGTGAAAGACATCAACTGTCGCCACTCCGTGCCTCCACAGGACCAAAATGCCTCCCAACAGCCCCCGAGAGTCGACCGCATAGGTCTGCCAGTCCCTCTCTAGGCGCCGCCTCAAACGTCCGAGCCCCTCGCCAGATAATCGAGTCTCACAGAGGAAACAGATCTCTGGATAATGGACCTGCACTAACCGTTTGAAAGAAGTCATGAAGGACGGCTTGGCCGCCCCCCTACAATTCCAAGCGAGAATCATCATGGATCACAGTCCACATAGTTGGCCTCAGACTCATCCTCTCCTAGAGTCGCAGGAACATCCTCAGGCTCGACGCCCAGGGTGCCTCGCTCCTCCTCCACATTGCCAGCTGTGGGTACAACCCCCATAACTGCCGCCCTGACATGCAGTAGGGCAATAGAATGGTCCGTACCCCCTCCTGGTAACAATGCCACGGCCGTGCTCCCCTCCAGGTGTGGGGTGGGGTGGTCCCCCACCACGCACCTGCATGGGGTGGTGTCCTCCAGCACGCTCGGGGTCGGGGGTGGAGGGCCAAAACGAACGACCCCATCTAGGCCAGCACCCAACATGGGAAGGTCCTGGCTAGCAGCCAGGGGGATCCTCAGCCGCAAATCCAGCTCCTGACAGGGTGGGCTATACTGGAAAGGCCCTGTGAGTGCCTCAGGGCCCCAGACCAAGGTCCGCTCGTCCTGGGCCAAAGGGTCCGGCTCAAACAGAGCCCCTGGCCCCAAGGGTTGGGTCAGTGGGTCTGCCGCCGCCTAGGCGCGCGGGCTACGCATACCCTGGCCTTGTGGGGCCCCGACATAGTGGGCCAGAGGGGCCTGGGCTCGCGGGCCATCCCCATGGCCCAGCACCAACATGGCCGGCGGCCCTGTCGCAATATGGGTTTGCTGGCCCTGCGCAGCCAAGGGCCCCGCGGCCCGATCGCAAGGCGCGACCCCGTCCCCACGCGCGCCCCCGACGTGGGCCAGGGGCTCAGCACCATGCGCGTCCCCGACGCGGGGCATGCCACCAGTTCGGAGCGCGCCGTCAGCGCCGGGCGTGCCACCAGCTCGGAGCGCGCCGTCAGCGCGGGGCGCGCCACCAGCTCAGAGCGCGCCATCAGCGCGGGGCGTGCCATCAGCTCGAGGTGCGCCCTGGGCTGCTCCTGCCGGCCCACGGCCCCGACGCCCGGCCCTCTGGGCCCGGGCGCGCTGGGCCGATACTTGATTGGCCTGCTGGGCCAATTGGATCACCAGGCCTGGGCCCCCCTGTGGGCCAAGGCCCGCTGGGGGCCTAGGCCTTTTTTGGGTTGGGCCTCGGGCCATGCCCACCCCACTAGGCCCCAGGTCGGCCCGCGGAGGGGGCGAGTCACCCCGCCGGCTCGGCCCTGGGTCCCCCGACTCGGCCAAGCCGTCTCCTGGTTCACCGACCATGGCAAGTCGGCAGTAGCCGATGGGAGGTTCCGGAGGCAGTCCTTCCCCTCATCCGGCCAGCGGCGACCGGCGGCGCGCGACCTTCGTCTGCTTTTGCCAACCATCAGTGTCTGCCGGGGATGCCGGCGAGGTCGGGCAGGCCGCCGGGGGTGGCGGCCGAGACAAGGACGACCCAGGTCCCCGATCAGTGCCGGTCATCTCCCCCGGCCGTGGCTGACGGTTCTCCCGCGGGATTTTCCTCTGCGTCGCCACCATCTAAGGGCCGTAGACTGACCCTTGGTTCTCCTCCCCAACAGCCGGTGGCGGCTGGTCCGACCCGCCCCCCGAGTCCTCCGCCCCCGAAGCTAGGCCCTCTGCAGCTCGGCCAGTCGCCGAAAAACGACAAGTCGCCTCCCCATGGCCCATCCGCCCGCAGCGAGGACAAAGCGCCGCTACGTTTTCGAAGACGAAGGGCTGCCAGCGCACCTTCGTCTCCCCTTGGATCAGAAACCCCGGTAACCAGGGTTCATTGACATCGACCGCCAGCTTAATCCGGGCAAACCCCATCGACCCTTGTTGCTCGGTGACCCCGTCAACCGCTATCGGCCGGCCCGCCCGAGCCGCAATGTGGAGAATGGTCGAGGTCGACCAGTACTCCGGCGGCAGGCGGGGCAGACGAAGCCATACCAGGGCCGTCTTCATAGTGCCGTCGTCGGGCTCGAAGTCCGGGACCCATGGGCTCATGGCGAGGAGCTGCCCCACCACCACCCACGGGCCCTCGCTCAGGGCTTGGTCCCGGTCCTCCGTCGACCGGAACCGCAGGGCAAGGTGGTCGTCCGCGAGCGAGACGGCCACCACATCCTTTAGTTTAGCCCGGGCAGCCACGTCTTTGGCCACCCACTCCGCCGGGACACGGCGGCCAAAACTGCGAGCCAGCAGCGCCCGCCCTTCTCATTCTCGCCGGACCGCCGCTATCGGTTCCTCCGGGAGTCGGAGGACGTCCGGGAAGCGACGGCTCAGCCGTTCCACCTCCGCGGCCGTGGGCCACTGAGTAACCCACGGCCCCGGCCGCGACCAAGCGCCAGAGCTCTCCCCGCATCCATGGCTGTGTGCCTTACCAGGTCCTCTCGCCGCTCCCTCCGTCGCCTTCCCCATCGGCTGCTTCCCCTTACGATCCATAGCGCCTGAAAGAAAAGGGGGTTAGCCAAAACAGAGCGGATCAGAGTTAACCTCGCCGGCAAGGGCTAACCACCGGGATATCTTCTGCTCACATCAGCCGGAACGCAAGCTGCCAGAGGCCCGACCACCTGCCCTCCGGCTTCAGATCCAGGTGGCCCGACCCTTGCTTCCTCCGTGGCACCCGAGCTAAGCGCCGGATGTGCCGAGGATCCTCACAAAGCGTTTTCCAAACACACTGCCCAGCCCGCCGTGGTTACCACCGGACGGCCGGAGCGTAGGCAATCTTCCCCGCCGGCCAACTAGCCGTTATCTCTCAAGCACCGGAGCTTCTCGCTCTAACTAGCCGTTATCTCTCTATTTGCAAGACTGAACTCTAATCACAGCCTCGGCTACTTTGTGTAAACGTTTTTTTAGAGAGTGCTTTCTTTTTTGAAAACGAATGATGAGCCGTAGAAGGGTCGTTTTGTAGAGAGGGAACACGCCGTTGTGGAGGGCAAGCCCCGAGAAAGTGGCTTGGCTTTGCGTCAATGGGAAGTCGCTGCAGCTGCTTTTTATTATAAAAAAATATTTTATCTCTACCAAAATTTTTTCTAAACTTGTACAAATGCCGAGCGTATTTAGATCTTTTTATAGAATTAAACTAAAAATTTTATAGGAATCAGCCCTTTTAGTATATTTAGCTTGTATTTTCTAAAAATTTGTTCAAATCGAAACCCAAATCGTAGTCTTTGAACTGTAAGAAAAAAAAATTATAAAATGAAAATTTGAATTTAGACTGGTTCATATTTAGTCGATACAGAGTCATATGACCCAATTTTGAAAGGACTTGTTGTTACTTAAATGAGTATTGTTTCCAATCACTCATTAGTAATCATTGCTCAATTCACCTAGATATTAATCGGGTCTTCTATGTGCTCTATCAGTTACACACTTTCACATCCCCGGTGAATTAAATAATGATCAGAAGCGGATTTTGACAACCTAGGACCTTACCCACATAGGCTAGCCAGCATGTATTCTTTTATATTCCTTAGTCTCGGTATCATTATCCAAGTTCTTCTCAGTGCATAATCGATGTGAATTAAGCATACGCTTGTATGGATCCTTACATACTCTTCTCATTTAAGCACTGACGTCTTTCCTAGACTTAAATTCAATCACCATACTATGATCAATCTGTGGTTCCAAAAAGAACTATGCTGCAGTATTTTCTAATCTGTATAGGCCATGAGTTAGGTCTAGTCTGATATCATTTTGTAACAATCCACGATCTTATAAGAAAAAAAGCTAGCTGAAAGGTATTATTTTGAGTTTCTTAGTCTTGTTTAAGTACTCAAGATTTCTCTAGCACATAACTAGTATAGCACTAAAAAAAATGCCCGTATGAATCCTCTAATGGGTGACTATAATTTCTTACTATAATTATGTTTTTGCATAATTTGTTTGAAGGTATGTATATATAATTGTAATTACCTCACATGGAAAGCATAGTTGCCTACGAATTTGGACTGAAGCAAAAGCCTATTACATTGTGGATGAAGCGGGGGAGAGAGCCATGAGTTCGCATAGATGGAGAGTGATGATCCAGCTTCATTTTGGCACAGCCGTGCATTAATTTTAGTGAACCAACTTTTGATCTACTAGGCATCCTGGGTTGGTGGCCTTGCACCTGAATGTCCTCTGACCTTCAAATATTTAAATTTTCCTATATTAGTTTTACTAGGAACCCAATCTTTAATTCATCTAAGATTGGCATGTGATTGTAAGAAAATATATTTAAGTCATTTATGAGGTGCATGTTGAATCAAACTCAACTTTTCATTGTGCACGGCTCTTAATTCTTGCTCAATTAGAATCAAATATCCGAGTGATGGACTCTAGATTTTCTTCTCATGAATATGGAAGGCTGATAAGATCATATCATGTCACCTGAATTAAATGTTTTCCCTCTCCATTTATATTCATTTTCTTTAATTTCTTGAATTAGGTCTAATTGTTTCACTCCATGCTTCGCTAAATGAATTCTTCTTAAGCAACTTTGCACCAAATGTCTAATAGCAACTTGAAAGCATAGTTTCATTAGGCTGCTTCTTTTGCACATGATTTGGTTACAATACTGTAGTGTACTTCTTTGTGACAATTAGGAGAATTGTGACCATAATTATAACCATCTGGTCTTATTCGAATTATTTGGAATCAGCAATCAAATGTTTGTACATAAAGGAAAAAGAAAAAAAAAGAGGATAAAATAGAGACATACAATTCAAAGAATTAACTCATTGCATAAATTGAGGGAGCCAATTTTCATTATGTTGGTTATTTACTTCTTTGACCTAATTGCTGACAACTAGCAACTACCTAGTGATTGGGATGGTCGAGGACTCTATGAAACTAGCAATAGTTTTCACTGAATTGTCAAAAAAAAAGGCTAGAGTATTCACCAATGAGGTCAAGGCTATCGCAATTGCTAGAATCCTACCTTCGTATTTGCCCCTCGCTACAATGGTGTACCAATCCAGCATAACATGTGGGACAACTGTGGAACTTTAGGAACACTGCAACCAAATGAATGACTATGTCGTGCGATATACCATCCCTATGGGTTGTTCCATTTGATGCTAAGGAGTAAAGAGAGACCCCCATGCATATATTAGAACAAAATTATTTGGAATGTCAAGGTTGCTGGCTTCCATAGCAAATTTATTTCATTTAGTTTTGCTTAGTTAAGGTAAGCTTCTGCATTGCTAGAAATGGTATCAGAGTATATCTGGCGTATGATCCATATGGACTAGAAGATACTGTAGCAAGCGTGGAGAAATCACAGGCCGATCGTGGTATTTGTAATTGGATCTAATTGGATTTGATTGGAATTAAACCTTTAATCTGGCGAGGATATCAGGATATAAACGAGAAGAGTGTAATGACACCTTCCTTTTCTGGTGAGGTCCTCGATTAACTCGTTTCAAGTATTTCCTTCAAATCCTTGACTAAAGGGTATCGTCCTTGACTCAAATGTGCAGTTGAGAAAAATGGATCCCTAAAGCGATGCAATTGGATCCTTAGCTCCAACCTTTTCATGATAGAATTTCTTTTGTATTTAGCTTTAAAGCAAGCCACATAAAGATTTTAACTTACATCTTGGCGTGTTGCAGCTAGAATGTGGGTGTGCAAAATTGAGGAGATCAAGGAGAGATTGAAAGCAAGACCATCCAAAATGGATCTAGATAGAAGTCCGGGTATAGTCTCCTATGCCTGTAAGATTGAAGCCCATCTTGTTGTAATAATTCTAATAGACTTGCTTGATCCAAAGCTTTTTTTATCAATAATTAAATTTTCAAACCCCTCTTCAAGCACTACATCATCCCTTTCCTTCCTCTCCACTTCTCTCCTCAACTTAAACAATAAACTCAACACAAATCTAAGACACATATCACAACATTTTTTCTCAACTCATACTTTTCTAACCCCTTTGATCCAAACCTGAACTACATGGATTGGATTTCTAAAATTGGAACAAGAAGTGATACAATCCTGACAATGCAGTGTGCATCTGTAGAGACTAGCATTGCCCTGTGTGTGTGTGTGTCAAGAGCCCACAATGGTGTTAGGCATACTTTTTGGCAGTCAAGATCTACCAAGAAGAATTAATCAATTCGTAATTGTTGATGCCATGGGAGTGAGGTTTGGAAAAATGTTCTTAGGGGCTTTGTCCCTTTTGCTTAAGAATTTAAAAGAAAATAATAAAAAAATATGCAAAAATATGTATGTTTATATTTTTCCAATTCCATATCATTGCACATAAATTATTTGAAAATGATGATAAGAACAAAGCATCCAAATATTTTTTCCAAGCAAAATAGTGAGGATGCTACACCTGTCACTGACATTTATAAAAGCATCAAAAGAAAAGTTTCAGCATGCAACAGATGTAGAGAGGCTTCTAGGAGTATTTTGCTTAAGCAATTCACTCAATTACAGCTTTTAAGTCCTTAACAACTAAACCATTTAAATGGTTTCCAAGCATTTCTATTTATTCTAATAGTCCATATTTCTACTAATTTTTCATGCATGATGCATGGCAGAAACATCAAATCAACCTGAACCATACACAGTGGGGAAGCATTACAATTTTGCAATTGCTTACCTGCATCCTCTGCGTCCTCGATTTCTCTTGGACTTTGGCCTAGCAGAATTTATTATTACATCCATATAAATCCAATCACATATCCTGTCAATGAATCGGATATAAGCATACCTTGTGCTCTTTTTGAGCATCACTATGCCAAGAAATCCCCAGAAGCCAACCACAAATCCCGGACTTAAGCCAACATAAAGCCATATGATTTCTGAACCATTTTCATTCTGTTTTTCTTCTGCTGGACCTTCTACAGGTTCATCGCTGGGGCATTTTTCTAGCAGAGGCTGTCCACAAAGATAATGATTGCCAATGTAGATAGATGGATCATTCAAGGTTTGGAGTTGGTTGCCAGATGGAATCCTTCCTGATAGATTGTTGTGGGACAAGTTCAGGTGCCCCAAAAAATTCAAATCTGCGATGCTTGTAGGAATTGTGCTTGATAGGTGGTTCAGCGATAGATCAAGTGACTCCAACTGCCCCATGGCACCAATATTGATCGGAATTCTTCCTGTCAAATGATTCCCCGATAAGTTTAAGGAATGAAGCCCATGAAGGTTTGTAAACTCCTCAGGAATCTCTCCAGAAATATTGTTGTCTGAGAGGTCTAAACTTGCCACAAATGAGAGCACACTAGTGAATGTGAGTTCTGAACCTTTCGTGGTTATCTGGATATTCTCAGTATAATAGGAGGCCATATTTTTAGAAAGAATAGGTTTGCCCCCATGTGGTATCATAATCATGGCTCTGAAATTACCAAATGATGGTGGCAAAGTTCCAGAAAGCTTGTTGTCAGCAAGATCCAACACTTGAAGAGAAGAAAGGAGGGACAACTGCTTAGGAATATTACCATCCAACATATTTGATCGCAGACGGAGAAAACTCTTAATGATAAGAGGCTCCCTCCAATCCATTCAGGTATTCTACCTGACAACTTATTATTGCCAAGGTCAATAGTAGTCAGCTTCTTGCACTGTTGCAAGGACAAAGGAATTTTACCAGAGAAGTTGTTGTCTCTCAAATGCAGTGATATGAGTTGACTGAGAGATCCCATTGAGCTAGGAATGCCTCCTGACAATTTGTTATCTGAGAAATCAATGATTCTCAAAAGAGATGAATTGCTCCAACAGTTAGGGACAACTCCTGATAAATCATTATCAGCAAGATTGAGAAGTGTTAGATTATTTGCCTTACAAAATGCTGATGGAATGCTGCCATTGAACCTGTTATGTGCAAGAAGCAGAATGCCAAGATGGTCGACACCACCACCCAAGGTTGGCGGAATAGGTCCAGAGAATAAATTGTTGGATAGATCTAAAAATCCTTTGTTGGATAGATCTAAAAATCCTTGACTCTGGGTGGGGGGTAGAGGTTCAAAGTTTGGTAGCTTTCCTTTCATATGATTATGAGAAACATTAAGAAGGGACATTGACGCATGCATGTTCCAAAACCAATCAGGAAAATTATCTGATATTCCTGCACTGGATATGTCTAGTGTAGACAAATCAATCTGGTTCCGAAGCCATGGAGGGAATTTGGGCCCCAGTGGACAAGACGCCATGCCGATGTAGTTTGCTTTAAATGGAGGAAGCCAATCTTGACTCACATTTACTGTCAATGAGTTATAAGACAGATCCAAAACTAATAAGCTTGTGAGGTTGGCGAAGTGGGCTCCAGTCAGTGCACCTGCCAAGAAATTAGCTGAGAGATTCAGATAAAATAGGGCAGATAACTTCCCCAATGAAGCAGGAATTGAGCCGTTCAATGAATTAAAACCAAGATCAAGCTGGTCCAAACTTTGGAGTGCTCCAATCTGATTGGGCAAAGGACCGCTAAGATTGTTCTGTTGCAAAGTAACATACTGTAATCTGTTGGTGCTGCATCTCGAGAAATAAACCTTCCATGAATCCTGTAATATCTCCACCTATATTGTTATAAGAAGCATCGAAGGTGTTCAAGTTGCAGAGGTTACCCACTGTTCTAGGTATCTGCCCGTTGATAATATTCTCTGATAAAGACAAAATGATCAACTCACCGAGATTCCCCATGCTTTCTGGAATCTCCCCACTAATTTGATTGTCATACAACCCTAAATACTGCAGCTTTGTAAGCCGCCCAATGGTCTTTGGTATTTCACCACTGATATTGTTTGCGGTGAGGGCCAGGGTCACCAAGCTTTTGAGTTTCCCCACAGTTTCTGGTATACGCCCACTAATGCTGTTAGAGCTGAGGTCCAAGGTCTCCAAGCTTTTGAGATTCCCCACAGTTTCTGGTATATGCCCACTGATATTGTTATAGCTGAGGTCCAAGGACATTAAGCTTTTGAGATTCCCCACAGTTTCTGGTATACGCCCACTGATATTGTTTAAGCCGAGGTACAAGGTCTCCAAGCTTTTTAGATTCCCCATAGTTTCTGGTATACCCCCACTGATATTGCTCTGAGTCAAATCCATTGACTGCAAGCTCTTGAGACTCCATACCGTTTCTAGGATGTCTCCACTGAAGTTGTTCGCTGAGAGATCTAAGACTCGAAGCTTCTTGAGATTCCCGATGGCAAGTGGTATATTGCCATAGATATTATTGACCCCAAGATCGAGATATTCAAGGCTGCTAAGATTAAACAGCCAACCGGGTATGCTTGAAGCAAAGTTGTTCCAAGAGAGATCAAGTGTAGTAAGAGAAGTGAAATTAACATGGGGTAGTGTAGAGGGAAGGCTAGGAAGAGCAGCACCAGACAGACGCAAGACAGAAAGAGAAGGGAGCATATTGATCACATGAATCCAGTTGGATGCTTTTAAGAGGTCGACATTACTCATGTCAAGATTCTGCAGGAAGCGGATCGAAGGTAACCAGCCAAGATTGTCAACATCCAAAGAGTACAGAAAATATGAACTGAGATCAAGATAGAGTAAGTTTGAGAGGTTCCCGAGTTGGTGAGGGATTGTTCCACCAAACCCAGCATTTGAGAGGTTTAGATACGCCAACTTGGCAAGAGATCCAATGAAGTCAGGGATCGGGGCACCACTAAAGTTGTTCATGCTCAAGTCCAAATAATTCAAATGTCTCAAGCGAAGTAGTGAAGGACTTACCTTACTTTTATCAGGACAACGTCCGCCATAAAGGTCATAAAGATCATATGGGTAAGGGTAGTGGAGGTCAAGCTTTACGACATGTCCGGTGATGGTGTCGCATCGAACTCCTCTCCATCTGCAGCAGTCTTTTCCATTCCAAGAGAGCCATCTGTGGGCATCATAGATGCCCTTCCGTATGCTAAGAAGAGCCTTCCTTTCCCTCTCAATGCAGCCTCCTGACCCGGAACTATTTCCACTGAAACAGAGGCATAGTTGCACGGATCCAAAGAAAAGGAGGAACGCGATCCAGATGGCATAAACAAGAGGAATGGAAGTATTGGTTGAAGCCATGAGATCTCCCTATGCGAAGGAGCAAAGGGATGAAAGTTGGTTGAGACAACTGAGTTCAGAGGGAGACGGGAATGGGATTCTTGGTCATGTAAATAGTGACTCGCCTATCAGTGGAATGAAAAACTCGGTCATCGAAGAATAGTTCACCAATGGTTACGAATGAAGCTGAGCTTTCAAGATAAGAATCCCTGTTCCCATATAGCTGCCAAAAAACATAGACCAACATCTAGTATTCTCAAGTCAATGCAACTACTAGAGGATGAGTTCCTGTTTTAGAAATGTATTTGTGGACAAGAGTGCTCCCTATGCCGTAGGGAAGAAGTTAACAGTCCAGATGCTCGTGCTGGTCTTCTCGAATTTAGTTTCAAAGAGTCATTTAATTGCTCTTCTGCAGTTATAACCGCGAGTTTCAAAGAGCCATTTAATAAGTTCAAAATTAAATTTTATTACAAAGACTCAAAATTTATTATGTTGACTTGACCATGCCGCGTCAGAGGCACGCAAGAACAAATAGCATATTTTGGTACTTTTAAGCTAATTTGCCTCCCTCGCACGCCAAAAATAAAGATCTGTCTCCTTGACAGTCGAATACCACAAAAGATTTTGGACAAGTTGATCTTGTCAAATTATATATAAGAAATAAGCTGTATGAAGAATTTCCTTGACAATAAGCACAAAAGATCGTGCACAGGCTATTAAATCTATCGGCTACGTCAAGATTACAACACAATGAGCAGATAAAACTTTAATTTCTATGCTTGACGCCACAAGGAAAAGTGGATGACTAAGCTATTTTTGGCCACCCAAACTTGAGAGTCTTCTCCATATGGGTTTTTTTTTTTTTTTGCTAGCAACGGGCATATCATACTACACGGGTACGAATACACCCAGCAGAATCTGCAAACAAAAGGTCCCGGAATGCACCGGGCAAGTCATCCACCCCAACCCATAGGGTGCTTCCTGAGTGGTTCGCCACATACGACGCCACCCAATCAGCTGCCCCATTTGCCTCACGGTATATATGCCTAGCCTGAAAAGTACACCCCTCCCTCACCATCAACCATATATCACGGAGCAAAAGATGAGCCCCTCCACCTCTGTGGGGGCCCTGTCGGACCCAGCCAATCACCGTGGTCGAGTCACCCTCCAAGAGAATGGAACTCGCCCGAAGTACATGTCGTGCATATCGTAAGCCCATCCAAGCCGCCCGTAGCTCAGCCCCAGGGACCGAGGTGTCAAAGATCTGACAACCCCCTGCTGCCACTGTGCTGGAACTCGGCCCCCTGATAACAAACCCTGCTCCTCCCCTCCTGCCACCATCCCGGACCGAGCCATCAAAATTGACCTTGAGGAAGCTTAGGGGTGGGGGCTCCCAGGTGAAAAACACCGTATGAGAGGCTGCCAAAGCAGCATGGGAGCCCCAGATGTCCTGAGCTGTCAAAGGTCTATGATCCGGACCTGCCTGAAGAATCTCAGCTGCCTGTGCCCGCGCCCGCTCCATCACAAATCGTGGGGACAGGCTAGGCTCACCAAAAACTCGGGCGTTCCTGGCCAACCATATCTGATAGACTATGCAGGACGCCCTAATGGCCACAGAACGCATCTGGTGGGAACCGGACCACCCCCGGACCTCCTCTAGAAAATAGTCCCTCCGCCTCCATGCAGCCTCCGGAAGCCCAGAAAGTCTCCAAGCCGACTGCGCCCAGACACACTGGAATAGTACATGGTCCGTCGACTCCTCTGTCTCACAGGACGGGCATAGAGGAGGAATGCTAACTCCCCGTCGGCTCAGCACCAAGCTCGTCGGCAGTCGATCCCAGGCTACCTTCCAGAGGAATAATGCAACCCTCTGGTGTAGCCCAAATCTCCAAACCCAGCCACAGTCCCTCCCCAGCTCCGACTCCTGCTGAATAACCCGAGAGACATCACCAACCCTGACACTGGCTGTACAAGTGGTGCTCCATACCCTAACATCCGGACCTGCTGATCCCGGGACAGGGAGGGCCCGTACCCGCTCAGCTAAGTGCTCCCCGAATAACTGACCCAGCCTGTCCTCATCCCACCCGGCCTCCCCAGGCCTGAAGAGATCGTACACTCGGAGCCCAACAGTCTCCTCATCGCTGATCATCGTCGGCCACAGCCTCAGCGGGAGTGCGTCCACCCAAGGGTCCTCCATCACATCAATGCTCCGTCCGTTGCCTATCAACCACCTAGTATGTGTCAAAGCCATATGCATATACCTCCCAACCTCCCGCCACATGAAAGACGCCCTCCGGCCGCCCACCACCTGGCCTACTGAGCCAGCCCGACCATATCTCGCTATCATGGCCTGACTCCAAAGCCCGTGTGGCTCCAGAACAACCTGCACTGCTCGTCGCGCCAGGAGTGCCTCACGCCTCGCCAAAAGTGACTGCACCCCCAGGCCCCCCTCCCTCAGAGGCAGACAAACTCTCCCCCAGGCAACCAGGTGTACCCCCTGACCCCTCCCAGAGGAGCCCCACAGGAAGCTGCGCATACTCCGCTCTATCCCTGCCAACACCGTCTTCGGCACAGTAGTATGGGCCATAATGTAAACAGGCATAGAGCATAAGACAGACCTGATCAACGTCAACCTGCCCATCATGGAGAGTGACGAGGCTCTCCAGCCCTCGAGTCTGCTCCGCACCCTCTGCACCAAAAAGGAACACTCAGTCGTCCGCAGCCTCCTCCCTGTGATGGGAACTCCCAGATAGTCCAATGCCCCCTCCTGCTCCCGCATCTCCAATATCGCTCTGATCTCATGTCTGACTCTCCGCTCCGTGCTCGGACTGAAGTGAATGGAAGACTTTTGGCAATTGATCCTCTGTCCAGATGCCGCACAATACTCCATCAAAACCCTCCGGAGGGCTCGCGCATCCCTCACCCTCGCCCTGACTAGTAGCAGGCAGTCATCTGCAAAAAGGAGGTGAGAAATAGGGCGAGCTCCCGGGGCTGGGCTATAAGCAGCCAACTCCCGGTTCTCGCTTGCTACATGTAAAGCTCGAGATAGTGCATCAGAATATATGATGAACAGGTAAGGGGATAGAGGGCACCCCTGACGAAGCCCTAGAGAAGCTCGAAAGAAGGGCGATGGCGTACCATTGACCAAGATGGAGAATCTAGACCCCTGCACGCAGCCAAAGATCCAGTCAATCCAGGTCTGATGGAACCCAAAGCTCTCCAGTGCCCATCTAAGAAAATCCCATCGAACACGGTCATAAGCACGCTCCATATCCAGCTTCACTGCCATCAAACATCGCCTCCTCGGGGCCCGCTGTAAGTCTCCCATCATCTCCTGAGCTAGTAAGATGTTATCTGAGATACTCCTCCCTCCCACAAACGCACCCTGCTCCGGACTGATAATGCTAGGCATCAAGGCCTTCATCCTCCCTGCCATAATCCTTGCCACTATCTTATACAAAGTAGTACACAAACTAATAGGCCGATAGTGGCCCGGCTCCGACGCATCCTGACGCTTCGGAACCAGAGTAATATAAGTAGCCTGCCAATCATCTGCCATCACCGCCCTGCTAAAGTATAGCTGCACTGCCTCCACCACAGACCACCGGATGATGCTCCAATATCTCCGAAAGAAAAAAGGTGGGAATCCATCCGGTCCAGGAGCCTTGTCCTCTGCTAAGGCCCATACAACCTCCTGCACCTCTCTAGCTGACACTGGCTGAATCAATGCTTCATTATCACCCTCCTCAATCCTAACCGCCGGCCTAGGGAGCTCACCAAGCATATGTGCCCCCCCCCACCTCCGTCCATCTAGACCTGAAGAAGTCGAACATCACCTGCCTCACTGCCGAGTCCCCCTCCACCCGCTGACTCGCCCCAACTCTCAGAGATCGTATCATGTTCCTTTGCCTCCTGATGATCGTCGATCGATGAAAGAAGCTAGTATTTCGATCTCCCTCCCTGACCCACTGTGCCCTCGACTTCTGCCTCCAGAAGATCTCCTGCTGATGCAGTAACGAGTGATGAGAGGACAAGTGACGCCGTAGGTCTGCCATCTCATCCTCCTCCAGCGCCCCATCTCGATCATCTCTTCCCTGAAGTTTCGTAATCAACCCCTCCACCTCCTCAAGTCTCCGAAAGATGTTGCCCACAACCTCCCGGTTCCATCTGCGAAGGCGTCTTTTAGTAAGCTCCAATCTGCGCGACACCCTTTGCATGGCGTCTCCATGCACTGGCATGCCCCAGACCCCCCTAACTATTTCCCAAGATTGGGGGTACGACAGCCATAGCTTCTCAAATCGGAATGGACTATGGTGGCTGGAGCACGGATCTGTAGAAATCAAAAGAGGACAGTGATCTAAGGCAACCCGAGCAAGGTGACTAACCTGGTATGATGGGAAGCGCTGGATCCAGTCCGAAGATGCAAGAGCCCTATCCAGCCGCTCCCATACTCGCGCACGTCCAAGCTGGTTGTTACACCAAGTAAATCGCGGCCCGGAGAAGCCAAGGTCCACAAGGCCGGCATCATCAACAAACTCCCGAAACTCCCTCCTGTCCACTGAATCAGAGTAGGCCCTACCACCCCGTTTCTCATTAGGGCTAAGAATGCAATTAAAGTCCCCCACCACCACAGTCGGGACTCCCTGAGTCAACAAACCGGTCAGCTCACCCCAAAGGACTCTCCTCGACCGGTAATCAGTACTAGCGTACACCCCACACAGGACCCATGGTAGCTCATTCGGTTCTGAGATGACCATCACCACCTGCTGAGCACAATTACGAAAGACATCCACAGAAGCTACCCCTCGCCTCCACAGCATCAAAAAACCACCAGACATACCCTGAGACTCTACTACAAAGGAATCCCACTCAAATTCTATGCGTCGCTGCACTCGACGCAACCCTTCTCCAGACACCCTCGTTTCACAAAGAAAGCAGATCTCTGGGGAGTGAAGCTGCACTAACCTTTTGAAAGTAGACATGAATGAAGGCTTGGCCGCCCCCCTACAATTCCAAGCTAAAATCTTCATTTAACACTGTGGGATGAGGTGTGGCCCTGTCTACTCGGGCTTCCCACAACATGTGCAGTCCCATCCTGCTTCACCAAATCTCCCTCTCCCTGAATTGCTGCACGTAGCAAGTCCACTATCTTCCCATGCTCTTGAATAGGAGAAGTGGTGCTCTGTCCCATGCCCCCTAATATTCCCCTCATCACCACCCCCGCAGAAGACGATGGGGATTGCCTTACCGGAGCTGCAAGCGGGCTGAGGGATTCCTCCACATCCACTGTTTCCTTCTTCCCCTTCCCCTTGTCTCTCTGACCCTTCAAAGAGGATGCCTTCCCTTGCGACCCCGGTACCGGAAGCAACTCCCTCCGCTGTTGCAGGTCCATCGCCACCTCCTTCCCTTTAGCTGGAGCACTGCCGCCGTTGTCAGCCACGACCGCACCCGGGAGTGGAACCTCGCCTGCTGCCATCATCGCACTCGCCACAGGTATGCCCTCCTCCGCTTGTCGGGTCCCCGCAGCATCCGGAACGGCTGGGCCACCGCCCGTCTTCGGACGGCTGGGGGCTCTCGCCGGCGGCAAGGAGGCACTCCGGAAGTGCCTCCGACCTTCCTCCCTCCGGCGTAGTCGAGGGTCTTCGAGAGAAGTCGAAGACGCCGACCGGGCCAACTGAGTCAACCTAGCCCTACCCGCTCCCGATCCACCGCTCCCTTTAGCCGGACTTCTGACTCGTTTCAACGGGCTTTTGCCCTGTCCATGGGCCAGCCCAGTCGCAGTAGCCAGGCTCTTTTCCGCCAGGTCCAGCCCGTCACCGCCAGTGTGGGTCAGGCCCAGAATAGTTCCCAGCTCCGTTCCCCCCTGTTGTCCCACGAAACTGGTTGAACCCGACCCTTTAACAGAGTCCAGGTCGGACCCTAGCACCCCACCGAGTGGGGTCATCTCGGCTTTCGTCGCCGGAACACCCTTCGTCTTCATCTCCGGCGATCTTCTCCTAGCCAGTTTAGTGGGTTTTTGCCATCCGTCTGTATCCGTGGGTGACACCAGGACGTTCGGCGCAGCAGTAGGAGACCTCGGCTCTGACTCAGGGGGGTGATCTCGCACCGGCACAGTCTGGCCAACCTTCGTCACGTTGGCCTTCTTCATAGGCTTACTCGCCTTCGGCTGCCATACCTTGGATGTTGTCAACCACGGGCCGAAAGGCAGCCGACTCCCCGAGTCATCTCCCTTCTTCAACTCAGGTACCGACTCCTGGGGGAGGTTCTCCACCTCGGTTTGCTGGGTGCGAAGATCTCCCAGATCTTCGGGCGTCGCCGGAGCCGTAGGAGGAAAGGGGCATGTCCCCTCTTCGTGCCCCAGTCGGGCACATTTTAAACAGAACCCAGGCAGGCTTTCGTAGCGGAAAGCCTGCCAATGTAGGTCGGATCCCACCTTGATGAAAGTTCCCGGCCGGAACGGCGCACCCGCATCCACCTCCACCTTGACACGGGCGAAGCCAAGTTTCCGACCCTCGTCGGTGACTTTGTCCAGCGCCAGTGGTCGCCCAGCCTTCGCCGCAATACCCCAGATCGTCTCCTTCGACCAGTATTCCGTCGGCAAACTTGGCAACCGGAGCCATACCACTGTTCTACCCAACTGGTTGGTCCCCGGCACAAAATTTGGCCGCCAGCGCTCCATGGCCAGTAGCTGGCCAGCCACCAGCCAAGGTCCACCTTCCATGGCCGCCTCCCGGTCCTTCTCACACCGGAAGCGGAATGCAAAGGTCTCCTCCGCCATCACAAACTCCTCAACATCATAGTCAAGTTTTCCGGCAGCCCGCAACTCCCGGCTGATCCATTCCGCCGGCACACGCCTACCCAGGCTGCGCATGATCACCGCAGTATCACGCCACGCCGCCCTGGCCACCTCCATCCTCTCCGGCGATAACTCAACCACATCCGTGAAGCGCCGTTTCAGGGCTTCCAGTTCCGCCGTCGTGATCTGGTGGTTGGTCCATACCGGCTTCCTCGACGACCCCTTGACCACATTCGCCCACGTCGTGCTCTTCTCCGCCGCCTTTGGGTGGGATTTCTCCCCTGTCTCACCCAAGTTCGCCTCCCACTTCTCCGACTTCTCAGCCCCCACCGTTGCCATCCTCCACACACTATCTCCTGTTTGGTAAAATGCGCCACTGGTTACACGATTTCTAAAGCATGTCCCAAGGCCTCGTAACCCCCCCCCCCCTTCACTCACACCAGGCATTTGGGAGAAAGTCCCACCCACCGCACGAAAATCTGCGCACCTAGGGCACAACTCCCAAGTCACTCACTCTCTCTCCCCGCTCGGGCTCACCCCTCCATATGGGTTGGCACCACCTAGAATGTCTCAGTTCTGATGATTTGTGGGATGGCTCACGCATCTCTTGCTGACTGTGGTACGAAAAAGAAAAAAGTATGATCCCCTGGCTAATCTTTAACACTCCGTTTGAATTTTAGGAATGAAAAATTAGAACAAGAATTGGATATAGAATGGGAATACATACGTACGTATATATATACATACATACATGAACATATATATATATAATTCATAGTTTTTATTTTATTTAATTTTATTTTAATTATATTTTGGTTTTTATTTTAATTTTATATTTTTCTTTGATTATTATGATTTATAATTTTCCTACATTATTTGTTTTAATTTTGTATATTTATTAATTGATGTTTCCTTTGTATTTAAGATTTAATTTTTTAAATTTTATTTAGTTATATTTTTGTTAATCTTAATCTAATTTTTAATTCACATCTTTCTAAGGTGACAAGGCCATAGCCAGATATGTTTCATCAAGCATGGGAGGAAGCAATCCTCTGCTAATTTTACTGTCCACCACACATGATATTTCAAGAATCTTCAGTTGCTGTGATTGCTGCTACCAATATAAAACTGCCATGGTCGTCATAATTGTCTTTCAATGGCTGCACCCCTCGTCACTTGACCGCTGCTACCACTACTGGATAAGCTAACTCGAAGAGATGAAGCGGTGTCGCCGGTGATGATGGCAAAGAAGAGGCCGAGACCAACATCGGTTGCCAAGGAAGTCTACGAGATATGGTCAGAGATGGCCCCAATTTATTTGGAGTCCTAAGGCGGACTCCGAAAGAAAGGTATTTTTTTTTGTTTTTTTTTAATGATGAATTTTTTTTATGGTCAGGGGCGGCCCAATGGAAATTTTTTATTTTTAATTAAGTTGCCCATATGGCTAGGCCATGGCAGCATATAAGATGTCAACAACCACGGTTATTTGTGGGGGTGTGTGGGACTATTTCCCCACTCGACACCAAACCCCAATTGTGGTACGAGTGGGCTTGACCCATTACTCACCCAACTGTGGGAGGTCCGACCACAAGTCCCACTATTGAAAAGAAGGCTAGGTTAACTCATGGTCCAATCAAACAACAGTGAAAAAGAATTCCTCCAGTGGGTGGGTTGGTTTGGGCTCCAAATTCTATATTGCCAACCAAATGCTGTTGCATTTAGGTCGCCAACAGCCACTTTGGAAGTACATTCAGAGTTGGCTTCATTACTGCAAACCGATTAAATTAATTGTATAGGACTTTCTTATATACAGTCCCCTAAAGACGGTTTAAGAATTTCTTCCCCCTTTTTTAACGAAAAAAAAAAAACTACTTTGGAATGACCTAACCTAGGACCCAATATCTTTGCCATATTCGATGGAACATTTATTCCAGGACTTGGTTTAGGTCATGCAAGCTTTGATGCCAGTTCCCAATAGCAACATTTCAACATATACAACATTTGGATTCCGAAATTTGATCCATCGGTCAGGTTCATATCCCTGATCCAAATTAGACTACTCAAATATTATCATATAATGAGCTATAGCTCTAAAATTTACCCTGCCAAATAGTATCGATCCTTTCAAGGTAAATTAGAAACTCAAGCCGCACTATTCCCGAGCCGGACCCTATCCAGCTAGAACATGATAGTTAGTGGGTCGGGTCTGCTTTGCTTTTATGATATTTGCGTCTTTTTTAAAATGAAAGGGGTTTTGAATTACGCTACTTGGTCTTGAAAATATCATGATAAAGTCTGTGAATCACAGTCTCGTCATTAAGATAATGCGCAACTTTATTGTTTAAAAATATGCAAAAGTTCTGAAAATGCTATTATTCGTTATAATGGACTTCAGTGAAATCCTTATTAGCTGTTATATTGTTTGTTAAAACCGCCTAGGTAGTGATATAGATAATGATATATTATTAATTATTAATAATTAGGAGGTATTGCAGGTGCTGATGCCAATCACTATTCACCATAATGGAGTCAAGTTAACATAATCAGCTATTACGTTCATTTTTTTTGATTTACTAAATATAAGAAAATTTCTATTATTTCTTTTTTTATTTTAATTTTCATACCAAATATAATAAAGAAGCCTAAATAAAACCTGCTTCTACTTGTTCTCTCTCTTCTTTTTTTTCCCCTCTCCCCCATCTCTCATTCAAATGCAACATTGCATTATCACACCGATATGACCTCGTCTTTGCCACCTACACAGCCTTGCACCAAACCGACACGGTTCCTCTCATTGGATGTGGAAGCACTAAATCTACTCGAGCCCTTCCATGACTTCATAGTCTGGTTTTGGTACGACTTGTCAAGTTTTGGACCACTAGACAAGCACTCAATGTCATGTGTGGTGTGGAAAGAAGTCTTAATAGATATCCCACAAACTTTTCGACTACCTGCCAAGTTTTGGACCGCTAGACGAGCAATCAGAAGCCATGTATGGTGGGGAAAGAAGTCTTCATAAATATCCTACAGGCTTTTTGACTGCGTTGGTGACTTGATCTTGTTGGGATTTGGGAAGCTTCCGCTAACTTTCCCAGATAGAATTCAGAGGTCAATTTATTGGCGGGTCATGGACGGCAATGGAATCTGCTTCAGATAAATATAACGAGATGCATCTACTCCATCTCACAGCAGTTCAATTCATGGATCTAAAAGGAACCCAGTTTCTACTTTTGTAAAAGGATCTAAAAGGAACACCGCACAGAGTGGTCTCACTGGATCAATAATTATTAATACTTGGTTTTGGTTTAGCTTTATGACTCACTAAGACATCCAAAGCGCTGGAAAGTAGAACAATGATTCTTCACTTAATTGTTCAGTTCACTGCTGAGACAGATGTACACCCTTGCCCATCTCAGAGGCTGGATGGGGCATAAATCATGAAACTATGTGAAATGTGGAAAATGCAAATTGTGTAGTTTTACATTAAGGGAAGCTCATGTTACCCATAGGTTAAGGTAATTACATAAAACATGCAACTTTGCTGCCTCATCTTTCCCCATCAAAGCATTGAGCATGAATTGTGGAACATCCCTTTCTTAAATTTTATAATTGTTCACTTTGCCTATGTCTGTCTTTTACTCACATGGAACACCCCATTCTTCTGGTACTACTGCTTAAACTCAGAGGACTTTCGGCCAGTAAAACAGCATTCGATTGTTTCCAATACAACTTCTTGGTGCGCAAATTGAAGGGAGAATTCCTATGTTTGTAATCGTAAAGGACTAGGACTTGATATCATGGTTTCAAAAACTATTGAAACGGAATGGTACGACAAGTACCATATCGTTCTGGTATAAAACCTACACCGATGTGGATGCTAGATACTGCAACAATTGTAATGGTACATACCAACCATACCAGTCCATACTAATCCGTATCGGTAGTATTATACCAGTACTGATGTTCAATTTTTGGCATATATTAGTTTTGGTATGTAGATACCGTATTGATATCATACCATTCTGATGGAAAAATAATATGAGATTCAATATCCATATCTAAAACCTTGCTTGGTATAGTTGGATAGAATGAAGCTAATTACCAGACATCTAACTGTTGAAATGGTATTCAATTTCATCACCAGCCATATAATTTTTGTAACCATTTTACTCTCACCATGTTCCATGTTTCAGCAGTAGCATATTGTTCCATGGAGCTCTGTCCTATTTTTCTTCACAAAAAATTATGATAACATCAAGCATGCAACATTGTAGCCTGAAACCTTGCCATCTAGAACTGACCCCTATATACCTCTTAGTTGAAGGGTTTTTCTTTAGGTGAACATGTGGATACATGCATTTCCAAATTAAGCTGCCACTACCTTCGATCCATCTCCAAACTCTTACATTTATGTAGGAATTGCAAAGAAAGTTTTACTTTTGAGATGTACAAATAACTAATTTGTGTTATAAATCTTAACATAACAAAACTTATTTTGCATAGTACATCTATGATCTTTTGGATGTCCTTTGAGACACATGTTATTGCATTTTAGGCCTACGTATGCTTGTTAGGCAATTTAGCATTCCATAGCTTTCAGGGAGCCGGGTCAATTCATGTAAGGAGATGTTTGATAACTAAAAAATGCTTAAAATAATTAAATTCAATAATTGAAGTTTAAACTAATCCATGTTCGCCATACTTGTGGATGAAACATATTTGAATACTGCGAATGCTGGCTTTTTATTATCATGTGAAATACATGGAAGACGTTGATAGTTGTCTGCATTACGATGATCTCTCGCTGCTCATATCTCCACTAGAAAACAAAAAATAAAATACTAAAATAATCTTAGTACTTAGTAGTTAATTGCTTTTTTTTAAAAAAAAATGGGTTAAGATCTGGAACACGCCGCGTGTCACGCACCGAGCCCGGAGTACGGTAGACGCTGCACGCCCGCACGGCGAGCCGCACAGGCGTGCAAGGCAGCAGATCATATCAAAGCAAATACAAATGCTTAAAATTGACATAAATATTTAAGTTATTCAAAAGCAGTCTTACAAAATTTCAAAATAGCATATGCCAGCATAATTCAAATATTCAAGCTAATCTAACTAAAATGTTAATAACTGAAGGAATCATCGAAAAATCTAACGCACTCCCCAATCCCATGCGGTCAAGCCTCTGGATATCAAAAACAGATAAAATATAATAATGAGCTATACTAGCCCAGTAAGTAACATAATACCCCAGAGTAGAGTCAAAACATATCTGATGATTAATCAGACCACAAATAATGACTGAAAATTAAATCACAAATAAGCATTTCTTTTCAAAACTTATAATCGTTTTTACAAAAACTCTGATACCAGAATCCCAACACAAATAGGCTATGGCCACGTAACCCAGTGGCATGGGTTGCACAAAGTGCCAAACACCATTATTATTAAGCATCGATGGTACAGTATCCAAACACCACTATTCTAATCACCGATGGTACGGTGTCCAAATACCACTATTCTAATAATCGGTGGTACGGTGTCGAAACCGATTTCTTACAGATTACAAGTCGACAGGTCGAACGTATAATCCCCATTGGCGGGGCCAGAACAGAACAGAACAGGTCATAGCCATGCCGAGAATGCATATATATACAAAAATAGATTTCATAAATTGTCCAATCATATTTTACGGATTTTAGAGCATATAACATAATTTTCAAATAAAATTTAACATGCCTGACCCATTTTACTGAATACAAAACATATGTCAAAATTTAATCAATTTATCAAATAATTTGAAAATCACAATTGATGTATTAAGTTACTTACCTCTTCTCGCTTAACTCCTACTTCAGGTAGGCGGATCAGGTTCACTTGTTTAAATTTAATTAATTTTGTTAAGTGCACATTTTAGCACTCTTTTGGACCTAATTTTCTAAAGTTCTCCTGCATATAACTCTTAAAAAGATGTATTTCTTTATTTTGGTTTTCTTATTGTAATTAAAGGTCCTTCCGGACCGAGCCCACCTAAAACCTAAGTCACTCCCTATCTTTCCACTGCATCATCACGATTCATCCCTATTATTATGAACAGAAGTTCATCTTAACTAATTGCAATCAGGCACATTTCAGCCATGGATCCCTTCTCTTTGCACCACTCTCACTTCATCACAAAATAGAAGATTCTTTTAGCATCCAATCCACTGAACAATGGCTGAAATTAGTGAACAATAGCTGACATTAGGTTGAAAACACTGTTCATATGAACAGTGTTCGAGATGAAAACACTATTCATATGAACAGTGTTTGAGATGAAATTGTTCATATGAACAGTGTTACGTGAAAACACTGTTCACTGTTCATATGAACAGTGTTACGGAAAAATACTGTTCATTTTCACTATTCTTCTTCAGCCTCCTGCATCCATCTCGTGCGAAAACAGGGGAGAGCAACGGTCCCATCGTCCGCGGCCCTGCCGTTCGTGAAGCCAGCAGCGTCCAAGTCTCCCAGCATCCATGCCGTCCGTCGGATCACCTTCCAAATCAGCAACTTCTTCTTCAACCTTCAATCCCAACGTGCTCCCAGAATTTTTTCCAACGTTCAAAGCCGCATCAAGCGCCCGTTCCGTCCGCATCCTAGCAAGGATCCCGCGGCAGCTTCCATCTTCAACGTCCCAGCTCCCTTCCCGAATCAGCATCCCATGATCCCAGCTCTCTTCCGGAGTTCTCCCGCATCCCCTGCTTCCATTTCTTCCGCCCGTGATGCATCCAAAGATTCAGCGTCCGTCTCCTCCGCGATGCAGCAACAGCTCCCCATCCCAGCGATCCCAAGAGATCACGCGTGATCTCAGCATCCAGCCTTCAACATCTCAGCAAGGCGTGATCCCAGACACCGCATCCCCAACCTTCCGCGCATCCCCCATGTCCGAGTTCCAGCATCCCCCAGATTCCAGCGTCCGCGATCCATCCCAGCCGCGTCCTCCTCTTCCGGATTCGAAATCATCCAAATCCCAGCCTCACGTGCTCATCCGTTACCATCCCCAGCTTTTTCCGTCCAATCCCAAGCCGTGATTCAGCATCCAACGTCTCAGCCTTCCCGCGATCAATGCCCGCATCCGCCTCTTTTCCCATTTCACAAATCCTCCCAGCAAAGATCCCGCGGCCAATCAGGATGGTTATTGCGCATCATCGCCCCCTCCGCGTCTGTTCCGATCCTCAGCACCCCGCGACTATAAGAAGTGGAGGCTCTCGGCTGGAAAGGGAGAACGGGGAAAAGAGGGGGAGAGCTCATTTCAAAAACAGAGGATGTTCTGTTCTTGAAGAGAAAAATAAAGAAAGAAAAAAAAAGGAGAGTGTTCCACCGAGAGGGGTTACTTGTTTCCTTGTTTTCTTTTTTTTTTCTTTTTACTTTTGTAAGCATTTTTCTTTTTATGCAATTTATCATTTTTCTTTTATGCAATCTGTGTTTAAGTTTCAGTTTAATTTCTGCAATTTATTTTTATGCATTTTGGAGTTCTTATTTTAATTGCAAAAGCTTTCTTTCTTTCCCTTGCTTATTTTTTTAGAAAAAATAGTTCTGCTTACTAGCTCCGGTTGGTTAGAGATTAGTCAAATATCCTCAAGAAATTATTTTAAATATATATATATATATATATTGCCATGAATCTTAATGGAGTTTCCATTCTTTATTTGTGTGCTCCAATCGCCTCCCTGTGGATCGACCTCCTACAACCACTATTCATCGAGTAGAGGATGGTAAGAGTAGTATAAAAATATTTGTTTGTTGCTTAAGACTTTGACAACGACATCTTTTTTAAGTCATCCTTAGGTCTACCAAAAGAAAGCCGACAACAATTTTGGCGCCGTTGCCGGGGAGGCAAGGCGAGTCACAAGGAAGATTCAGCATCCAAGCCGTGATTCAACATCCAACGTCTCAGCCTTCCCGTGATCAATGCCCGCATCCGCCTCTTTCCCCATTTCAAAAATCCTCCCAGCAATGATCCCGTGGTCAGCCGGGATGATTATTGCGCATCATCGCCCCCTCCGCGTCCGTTCCGATCCTTAGCACCCCGCGACTATAAGAAGTGGAGGCTCCCGGCTGGAAAGGGAGAACGGGGAAAGAAGGGGGAGAGCTCATGTCAAAAACAGAGGATGCTTTGTTCTTGAAAAAAAAAAAGGAGAGTGTTCCATCGAGAGGGGTTAGCTTGTTCCCTTGTTTTCATTTTTTTTTTCTTTTTACTTTTGTAAACATTTTTCTTTTTATGCAATCTATCATTTTTCTTTTATGCAATCCATGTTTAAGTTTCAGTTTAATTTCTGCAATTTATTTTATGCATTTTGGAGTCCTTATTTTAATTGCAAAAGCTTTATTTCTTTCCCTTGTTTATTTTTTTAGAAAAAATAGTTCTGCTTACTAGCTCCGGTTGGTTAGAGATTAATCAAATATCCTCAAGAAATTGTTTTAAAAAGAAAAAAAAAATATTGCCATGAATCTTAATTATATATTTGAGGACCTTTATGTAATAAAACTTTCTTACAGAGATCAAACATTAATTACAGAAGATCCTTTTTGTGAAATAATATACTGTCAAAGGCTTAACTGCAAAATTCTTTTTTTTTTTATTGGCCAAACAAATTCAAGTTTTGGGTTTCAAATTTCGGGTTTCGAATTTTGGGTCTGAACTGGGTTCTGGGTTTCGGGTTTTGGGTCTGAACTGGGTTTAGGGTTTCGGGTCTGAAATGGGCCCAAGTTGGGCCTACAAAGGGTACTGCCCAACTCGGCTAGACTGGGCCCAAGTTGGGCCCGCAATGGACAGGGCCCAATGTTGGCCCGGTTCAGCCCACGATGGGCTTCTCCTCCTTCCTAAGCCTTTCCCCAAACAGAGAAGAAGGGAGCCGGGAGGAGGAGGAAAGGGCTGGCTGGGTGGCTGGCCTAGGCGGCCGGGGACCATTGCCCGGTCGACGGCCAGCCTGCCGCAGTGGCGGCCGGTGGCTTCTGCGACGACAGGCGTGAAGAAGAGACCAAAAGTGGTCTCGATTTTGGGGTCGAACAGGGAAAGAAATCAAGTTATTTGGCAATAGAATGAAGACAAGGAGAAGGGAGACTCACCGGCGGGCAACGGAGGCAGTGGAGAGGAGGGATCTCAGCAGAGGAGCGGCTCGGTCCGGCGGCTAACGGCGGCAGTGCTTTCCAAAGGGGAAGTGGATCTCAAAATAGGGGAAGGTGTGGTTGGTGATGGTGGTTGATCGGGCGTGTAATAACCCCAATTTTTTTTTTTTATATATAAAAAGGGATAGAATAGTCCTTTAAAATTGATATAAGGGGTAAAATTGGAAGGAATCAAAAGATAATGGTATAGTTGTAGATGCATTGAAGTGGTAAGGGTAAAATTGGAAGGAATCAAAAGTTAATGGCATAACGGTAGATATGTTGAAGTGTTAGGGGCAAAATGGGAATTTTTGGTGTGTGATGTGACTTAATTAGGAGGGTTTGGTGGCTCAGACGTGAAACAGAGAGGAGAGGGAGTTCTCAGGCGACAGAGAGGAAGAAAAAAGAAGAAGAGGAAAGAAAAGGAAGAAAGGAAGAGGAAGAAAAAGAAGAAAAAGAAAGGGAAAGAAATCCCGGTTGCACTTCCAGCTGAAGGGAAAAACGTAGATCTCCTTCCCCTCTACGCAAGGACCTCGATTTCCAAAAAGAAAAAGGTAAATATCCATCCCTATCTAGTCTTTTGATGACATTAGGCTATACAAAGGGTGGATATAGTCTAGAGGGGTCGGATAAGGGTTGTAGAGGTGGTTAAAAGAAGAAGAATCGGATTTTGACAAATTTTTCCGGCACTACGGAAAAACTGTGTCGAAGTTCCAACTTCGGCAAATTATTTAGAGGGTCAAACGGCCTCCGATGATGATGCATGTTATCTCTTTGGAATCCTCTGTGAGTGTAGAATGTTAGGTAAAAATTTCATCAAATTTGGAGTCCTGAAAGTGGATCAAAACCGGGATGAAGTAACCCACTGTCAGTTCGGGTTACTGTTCATCCGAGTGGGAAAATAGGAGATTTCATGCCATAATAGGGTATTAAGCCCAGATTAAGCTAAGGGAGACCTTGTACTCGTGCAAGGGAGTCCCTAATACACATAAATGATGAGTTAATTAATAGAAAAAGAAAAAGAGAAAGAAAAGAAAAGATTTAGGGAACGGGGGAGTTGAATCAATTAAAGTTCCCTATATTATAATTGGCACGTAGATTATGGCCCTTGATACAAGACTAAATGTATTGTAAATGCATGTCACAGTTGGGCAAGAAGCTAGGAAACAAGAGAAAGAAGTTCCCCACTGCCAGCTGTAGATTTTTGGAGGCGTATCAGGGCTGTGCCAGATTGACAGGTGAGTGGGAGTCATGTACTTTGCACCATGAGCATTCTTAATTCATTTTCATGAATGTCGCCAAGTGTGAATTGATTCCACTTGTGCATATTGACTGATATTGTAGTAGATTCCTCTATAATCTTGATTCTCCATGCTTGATTATTCTGTATATGCATTTGAGGGAACATTGAGAGGAATTACGAGAGGTTGATGAGTAATCAAATTGATTCCGAATTATGAAATGATTTCTTTTGTAAATTGATTTCATTTTCTCTATTTCAAAGATTTGTAGAGCCTTTTTAGTGGTATATTGAGTTGTATTGCACTTCCTTGACCCTCACTCCTAACCCTGATGTTAGTTTATGATTGGGTCATGATCGAGTGAGTGGTAGTCTTGATATACTCCTTTTTAGTAGAGTATTGGGAGGGTGCATTATGGCATTTATGCATGGCTTGGCAGTATCTGCAGGACACCTATAGTCGATGGGGTTGAACATCGGCCTTTGTGCACATAGTAGCCTTCTGGGTGGGCGGAGCCCAGTCCCTTCCTAGGGGGGGACACGGCCCTAGGCGTAGGATCGGCCGGTCCTACGACTTATATTCTGCTTGCCGCCGGGCATAGTAAGACCCCGCGAGGTGCAGTATGGCTTTCCGCGGATGTAGAATTCCCGCGAGGTGCCGTTTAGTATGTAGATGTGAGATGGATTTCTGTTCTGGATACTGGCCAGCATTTACATGATCAGTGTGGTATTTTATCCTGCATATGCATGTGACAGTGGGGAGTTGTTGCTGGTTCGCTTGGGGCGTAAAACCCACCTCCCGACAGCTGTCTAGTGATGATTTCAGCATATTGACACCTGATTTGTATGTTCCAGCATTATGATCTGTTGAGCATATTCATGAGTAGCATATATGTTTACTTGATTATTCCATATATGCTTTAGATGAGTTGATATTGATTGTGGTGATATTGATGATTTACTCTATATTCTCTATGTTGAGTTCATGTTCATGTTGTTATTGATCTTGAGATTTCATCTCGAGCCATGATTATATTCTGTCTCATGTGCATAGTACTCTCTACTCCACTCACTGAGTATTTATATACTCACTCCCCAGTTTGATATTTTTGATTGCAGGGCAGGTATTGTATAGAGAGGAGCAGGATTAGTGGTTGCCTGCTAGCTGTGCCGCTCCATAGTATAGTATAATGTAGATAGAGGTTTATACCTTTTGGTGTATTATAAACCTTCTATTGTATATAGTGCATAGTTACAGTCATAGATCCTGTTGTGGATATGGGTTTGACCATGGATGGATTAGGAAGCAGGTATATATATATGTGTGCAGATGAGTTATATGCCTGAGATGATGTATTGCTATATATTGTCCAGGTTTATTATGTGACAGATTATGTGATTGCTGCTCTGACAGGTAGTGTGTTGTATGTATTGAGATAATCCTGACAGGTCACTATAGGAAAAGTGATCATTTTGTGCATGCATCATGCCAAATTTTTCAAGATTTATTGATGATTGATAGGTAGTAGGGTTCTACGCGGTGGCTGGTGGCCTTATGCCTACCCGCACCCTAGGACCGTCGCGGCGGCCCGCCGGGAACGGGGCGGGGGTCGTGACAAAGCTTGGTATCAGAGCAAAGGTTAAACAAGAGTCCTGTCAGAGCAATAGGATGAGTCAGGATTAAGTATAGGATTATACTATGGAGCATAGGATTTTTCTGTATGTTATTTTATGAGTCATTTACAACTCAGTAAAATATATCATGACTCAGTGTGTAACGACCATCCTCTCTTTTTGACTTTTTAGAGAGATATAAAGAATACCTCCAAGGAGAGGACCTGCTCGTCCTGGAAGGAGGATGGAGCCAGATATAGTATTGGATGCGGGTTCTGCACATGTCGAGCCCCAAAGAGAAAAATCTCCTCCTGCTGATAGACGGAGGGTTAATGATCAAGGAGATGTAGGAAGTAGAGATGCATTGATGGAACAGTTACTGGCGGAGAATCAGGCTCTGAGGGAGCAGATTGCTCGGGAAAAATCTCCTGCCCCGTCAGTAGTATCCATCCCACCTCCTGTACCTGTGCCAAGAAGTTTGGCCAGGCGGGCTTTAAATGATGAGGGGATTACTGTACAAGAATTTCTGAGGCTTAGAACCTCGGAGTTTAAGGGGGAAGAAGGTGAAGATCCTCAGAGATTTCTGGAGGAGACTGAAAAGATGATACGGAGACTGCCCTGTTCTGATGCAAGAGCTATAGAACTTGTAGGGCTTACAATGAAAGAAGATGCCTGGGGCTGGTACCAGAGGCACGTGGAGGACAGATTGTACAGTAGGAATCCTCCAACCTGGGAAGAGTTCAGGCAAGCAGTGATGGATGAGTTTTTGTCTCCGGCTGAGAGGCAAAATCGGGCTCTTCAGTTTGAGAGGCTGAAGCAGATGCCCGGAATGAGCGTATCTGAGTACGCTCGTGAGTTCACTAGATTGGGGAAGTATGCTCCTTACATCATCCCCACTGAAGCTGCCAGGATAGAAAGGTTCAGACGAGGTCTGATTTCCCCGCTTTATAATGCAGTACTGGCAGTAGAGGTCCCCACCTTATCTAGATTGATAAAGCAAAACAGTGGGAGACCAGAAACAAAGAGGAAAGAGCTGAAAGAGAACAGAGGAAAATGAGTATGGGGAAAGGGCAAAGCAGTAGAGATAGATCTGAGGGAGTAGATCTCTCGGAGGGCCCGATGGAGCAGTC
Organism: Phoenix dactylifera; assembly: GCF_009389715.1. NCBI lineage: Eukaryota > Viridiplantae > Streptophyta > Magnoliopsida > Arecales > Arecaceae > Phoenix > Phoenix dactylifera. The sequence goes on along the minus strand of NW_024068519.1, from coordinate 68,475 downwards.
TGTACGCTCAGCTCCACCTGCCCCACGTAAGAGGAAATGGAGGGAAAAGAGGTCAATCACAAGATACTTTTCTACCATCAGTACCTCGTCCTCCAGTCACTATGGCCAGAACTGAATCTAGGTTCCAATCATGGCCAGTATGTGGCATATGTGGGAAGCAGCACCCTGGCAGATGCAGAATGGGTCAGGGAGTGTGCTACAGATGTGGACAGCCGGGTCATTTTGTCAGAGAATGCCCGCAGGGTGCCACCCAGCAGTTTGTGCCTTTGGCATCCTATCCTTCTGTGCAGATGGACAGGCCTAGTAGTAGGGAGCCTGTAGGCAGAGGTAGAGGTCAAGCACAAACATCACAGCAGAGTGCTGGACCATCTCAACTGTCAGCTCCAGTAGGCAGAGGGCAAGGAAGGGTGTTCACGGTAAATCCACAGGAGGCACAGACATCGAATGCAGCTATGACAGGTAATTTACTCTTTTAAATTCGAGGACGAATTTTATATAAGGGGGGGAGGATGTAATAACCCCAATTTTTTTTTTTTATATATAAAAAGGGATAGAATAGTCCTTTAAAATTGATATAAGGGGTAAAATTGGAAGGAATCAAAAGATAATGGTATAGTTGTAGATGCATTGAAGTGGTAAGGGTAAAATTGGAAGGAATCAAAAGTTAATGGCATAACGGTAGATATGTTGAAGTGTTAGGGGCAAAATGGGAATTTTTGGTGTGTGATGTGACTTAATTAGGAGGGTTTGGTGGCTCAGACGTGAAACAGAGAGGAGAGGGAGTTCTCAGGCGACAGAGAGGAAGAAAAAAGAAGAAGAGGAAAGAAAAGGAAGAAAGGAAGAGGAAGAAAAAGAAGAAAAAGAAAGGGAAAGAAATCCCGGTTGCACTTCCAGCTGAAGGGAAAAACGTAGATCTCCTTCCCCTCTACGCAAGGACCTCGATTTCCAAAAAGAAAAAGGTAAATATCCATCCCTATCTAGTCTTTTGATGACATTAGGCTATACAAAGGGTGGATATAGTCTAGAGGGGTCGGATAAGGGTTGTAGAGGTGGTTAAAAGAAGAAGAATCGGATTTTGACAAATTTTTCCGGCACTACGGAAAAACTGTGTCGAAGTTCCAACTTCGGCAAATTATTTAGAGGGTCAAACGGCCTCCGATGATGATGCATGTTATCTCTTTGGAATCCTCTGTGAGTGTAGAATGTTAGGTAAAAATTTCATCAAATTTGGAGTCCTGAAAGTGGATCAAAACCGGGATGAAGTAACCCACTGTCAGTTCGGGTTACTGTTCATCCGAGTGGGAAAATAGGAGATTTCATGCCATAATAGGGTATTAAGCCCAGATTAAGCTAAGGGAGACCTTGTACTCGTGCAAGGGAGTCCCTAATACACATAAATGATGAGTTAATTAATAGAAAAAGAAAAAGAGAAAGAAAAGAAAAGATTTAGGGAACGGGGGAGTTGAATCAATTAAAGTTCCCTATATTATAATTGGCACGTAGATTATGGCCCTTGATACAAGACTAAATGTATTGTAAATGCATGTCACAGTTGGGCAAGAAGCTAGGAAACAAGAGAAAGAAGTTCCCCACTGCCAGCTGTAGATTTTTGGAGGCGTATCAGGGCTGTGCCAGATTGACAGGTGAGTGGGAGTCATGTACTTTGCACCATGAGCATTCTTAATTCATTTTCATGAATGTCGCCAAGTGTGAATTGATTCCACTTGTGCATATTGACTGATATTGTAGTAGATTCCTCTATAATCTTGATTCTCCATGCTTGATTATTCTGTATATGCATTTGAGGGAACATTGAGAGGAATTACGAGAGGTTGATGAGTAATCAAATTGATTCCGAATTATGAAATGATTTCTTTTGTAAATTGATTTCATTTTCTCTATTTCAAAGATTTGTAGAGCCTTTTTAGTGGTATATTGAGTTGTATTGCACTTCCTTGACCCTCACTCCTAACCCTGATGTTAGTTTATGATTGGGTCATGATCGAGTGAGTGGTAGTCTTGATATACTCCTTTTTAGTAGAGTATTGGGAGGGTGCATTATGGCATTTATGCATGGCTTGGCAGTATCTGCAGGACACCTATAGTCGATGGGGTTGAACATCGGCCTTTGTGCACATAGTAGCCTTCTGGGTGGGCGGAGCCCAGTCCCTTCCTAGGGGGGGACACGGCCCTAGGCGTAGGATCGGCCGGTCCTACGACTTATATTCTGCTTGCCGCCGGGCATAGTAAGACCCCGCGAGGTGCAGTATGGCTTTCCGCGGATGTAGAATTCCCGCGAGGTGCCGTTTAGTATGTAGATGTGAGATGGATTTCTGTTCTGGATACTGGCCAGCATTTACATGATCAGTGTGGTATTTTATCCTGCATATGCATGTGACAGTGGGGAGTTGTTGCTGGTTCGCTTGGGGCGTAAAACCCACCTCCCGACAGCTGTCTAGTGATGATTTCAGCATATTGACACCTGATTTGTATGTTCCAGCATTATGATCTGTTGAGCATATTCATGAGTAGCATATATGTTTACTTGATTATTCCATATATGCTTTAGATGAGTTGATATTGATTGTGGTGATATTGATGATTTACTCTATATTCTCTATGTTGAGTTCATGTTCATGTTGTTATTGATCTTGAGATTTCATCTCGAGCCATGATTATATTCTGTCTCATGTGCATAGTACTCTCTACTCCACTCACTGAGTATTTATATACTCACTCCCCAGTTTGATATTTTTGATTGCAGGGCAGGTATTGTATAGAGAGGAGCAGGATTAGTGGTTGCCTGCTAGCTGTGCCGCTCCATAGTATAGTATAATGTAGATAGAGGTTTATACCTTTTGGTGTATTATAAACCTTCTATTGTATATAGTGCATAGTTACAGTCATAGATCCTGTTGTGGATATGGGTTTGACCATGGATGGATTAGGAAGCAGGTATATATATATGTGTGCAGATGAGTTATATGCCTGAGATGATGTATTGCTATATATTGTCCAGGTTTATTATGTGACAGATTATGTGATTGCTGCTCTGACAGGTAGTGTGTTGTATGTATTGAGATAATCCTGACAGGTCACTATAGGAAAAGTGATCATTTTGTGCATGCATCATGCCAAATTTTTCAAGATTTATTGATGATTGATAGGTAGTAGGGTTCTACGCGGTGGCTGGTGGCCTTATGCCTACCCGCACCCTAGGACCGTCGCGGCGGCCCGCCGGGAACGGGGCGGGGGTCGTGACAGGGCGGCACGCCAGCCACTTGGGAGGCAAGAGCAGAGGAAGGAGAGGGAGGAGAGGAAAAGAAAGAGAGGGCTCAGAGGTGGTCTTAGGAGGAAGAAGAAAGAGGGTTTTATAGAATTATTTTGCATGGCTTACCGTCGCGATTCTTGCGGCGGTTTGGCGAAATCGGCGGCCGCAGAGTGGCCGCGGAGTGGACGCGGGATAGCTGCAGTGCAGCCGCAGAGTGCTCGCGTTGCCCCTATGCTCGGAAAAGTCGGAGGGGATCGCGATTGCGATCCCCTACTCTGCCCCTTCCCAAAGGGGCGTTGGGCTGAAGTCGGCTGGGGCTGCCGGCTTCAGCCCAGTATCTCACATTCTCTGCCCCTTAAGAAAATTTCGTCATCGAAATTTGAGAGATCTAAGCCTTTCTAATTTAAAGATGCTCAGCCCATTGAGTAATATAAATCCAAGATCTCATTCTCCTTGATCAAAATCAGTGTAATAGATAACTTTGGATCAACTATCAAAAATTTCATAAAACTTGCAAGATTAACACTAGATAAGCGACTGACTAAAATCTCAGAATGAAATTATTATCTTGATGCACATTCACTCGAGATCGGATTAGGATCAATTCACAACAGGAATTATTAAAATTAGTTGTGTTTGGGATAGAACTTGAAATAAAATAGATCTCATACACTTATCATGGTAGTGTGCTAATCGCTCAAAGGATAATGACCAACCTTAGAGTCAAATCATTATATGGTAATGTACCAACTCCCTTTGGCCTCCGCGAAATCACCGCAGGCGCATCCGCGGAAGGCGCGGATGCGTCCACAAAAAGATCAAAAAGTCTCTGCTCAAAACTCTATAAATATCCGTTGATTTCATCTCTTTCGATATACAAAAAAATAGGAAAAAATATTGGAGAAATTCTGAAATAAAATTTCTTCCTCCTCTTAGCCACTTCTGATTTTTATTTTTGCTCTATCATATTCTATTTTATTCTTTTTTTTTGTTTTTCGCTGGATCTGTAAGTCCGATCGGATTCGTTTTGACTTCTTCCGAGACGTACCGAAGAAGAATTTGTAGGGTCGTCGTATCTCAGAGGAGGATTGTCGGAAGATCTATACGTGGGGGCAAACACTTCTTTGGAACAGCGTCTACGCACTTCGACCTGCCTTCAATTAGGCTATTTTCTTTACTCTTATTTTAAATTTAATATTAGTAGATCCGTAGGATTTGCAACTTTATGATTTAAATATATTAAATTAATAGATTTATTTTGTGCTAGAATAGACTTCTTTTGTGATAAAATGATTTATTTTGATGCCGAAAAAAAATATATTATTTCTTTTAAGAATTTCTATTAATTGTGATTATAGATTTATTTGCTTGTTTAGGTGATATATTGCTAATAGATGGCTCCTTGAGAAACATACATAGCCAACCTCGGAGTCAAGCCCTTGAACACGGAAAAAGAGAAAATATCAGCTTATAGCAAAATTTAGGTGAAGTAATCTCAATACTGAAGATTACAAGCATAATTACATGCTTAGAGAATAAGTGAATCGGTTGTTCAATTGTCAACAGAGGAAGAATGATTGCATGGATTTTTTGGGGGAAAAACATGGATTCATTTAAAGTAACTACGTGATAGAGACATGATAAAATTACACTCACCTGTAAAGACCTTGCATACCTTCTTCCCTAGCTATTTCTTGAAGCGCATGAAGAACCCCATCGTACCTTCCAAGAGTGCCAGGAGCCTAGATAATAATTTCTCATTAAAAACACAGAACTCTCTAAGCTCACACATGTAAATGGCTACAAGGCATAAAAAAGTATCTGATCTCATATTCCCAAAAATGATGATCATATTCAAGCCATCAGCTTCAACAAATTGCTTTCTTGCAGTTGTTTAGTTACTTATCAAGTACTTTCAATATTCATTTTTGTTAATTGCATCTAGCATTCATTTAATTGGGACTCAAAGGGAAGGCCTGACCTCATTATGACTTTTGTAATCAAGAATGCCTCATTTGCATTAAATATTTTATGATTTTGTTCTCAAAACTACAAATAGTACATTTATCAAATCTAATTAACTAATTGCAAATAATACATCTACCGAATATAATCTAACTTATCTAGCATTTTTTGTCCAATCCACCTGGCCAAATTCTCGGCAGGTTTGCACAAGGAATATTGGCCTGCCAAGTTTTATATTGACCTCAAAATTTTAGGCCTGAGTTGATTTTGGGTCAGGGTCAGGCATGAGCTGGATATAAGTTTATCTTGCCTTGGCTTGCCTTGCCTGCCCAAACAGTTTATATATGATAAATGTATCAATAATTCCTAATATTGTCCTTAGTTTCAACCCTAAAATTGCTTCCCTTATTCCTTCACCCTCTTCCCCTCTCCTCCCACTTTGGCAGCTTTCCCTCTCTTTCTTATATCCCTTCATCCCTTTCCTCCTCTGCCACCATAGACGCACCACTTGTCAGTGACTACCATTGCACCCAAGGTATGATGCGTCCCCTCTCTATCATCTTAATCCTTTAATCTCCATTTCATGGCTCTCCTCTCCACTCCCCGACACCACTCTCAACTACACCCTCCAGTACCTAATTGTTGATCCATGACTCCTCTTTTTCCCAAAACTAAACCACAACCCCAACCTTCCCCCTCCCTTTCCCGAACATCACCTCTACCCATATAGGCCTAGCCCCTCCCCCTCCTCAACCCCCGTATTTCTCTCAAAGCAGCCATGAAATGAAGGTTGCCTTTGAGTGTTGAACCTAGGGTTAGGCCATGAAGGGCTCATCCTACCTCAGGCCTATGGTTTAACTGTTTAATAATCAGGCTAGATTTGGGCTATATTAAAGTAGGTGCAAAGTCAGCTAGTTTAGGCTCCTGCCAACTATTTGGCTCTTGACCTTGCACTGTGACCTGAAATGAACCTGGCCCAGCTAAAAAATATCTAGGTTTATTTGATATGAATGACAGAACATACTAGAGTTTCCAAATATTAACAAGTTCATGTGATAGTACATTATACCTTTAGAAGGCACTATACACCCAATATTTGACAAGTAACTATTAGAACGATGCTTATATACGATATGCCCTTAGCAGTTTTTTGTGTGTGAAACCATCCAGTTGTGATTTATTGGCAAAAAATTTTATAATGATAATATAGTTAATTTATTCATGATCAAATTCCTATTCATGACCTAGAAATGTCAAAACACATGGCACGATGCTGACGGAACTTGGTATATTTCTGCTGCATCTGTAATTGTTTAGTGTTATATATGAAGGTTTTTCTATCTCCAAGTGATATATTTTCTGGGACCAATGTTTCTTTTCCCGTATTGTGACAGGTAGTAAGCAATAAAGCTTTTTGAATTTTGTGTTATTTATGTTGGAGCTTTCATAGGAGGGCTGGCCTATGGATCCTTTCTGCATTTTCGCTTTCATGAAGGTCAAATCTACAATAGATAGAACTTTTTTGTGTTGCTTGTCATAACTTCATACATGTGTATTTGGGTTGTTCCTCTCTGATCCTCAAAAGGGAGGAATAAATTGCACGGTTGATGTAGTTTGTCAAACTCTATTTTAAGGTCTGCCGTTTTGATACCGGATTCTATACCGGTGCCACATTAGCACTGTATCAATATAATACAGAATGAATTTTTTTTTTTACGTAGGGAGTATCGTACATTTTCCGTATCAGATATTGGTACCAAACTAAAACAATATAGTATGCTCTGTACTGTTCAATTCGGGTTGGTACGGCAAATTATGCTTTGTTCCATATAACTGCAGATCATAGGTAGTTTGTGTAGCTAACGTAAATGCTTTGTGGCCCAACCCTAGTACCAAGCTCCATCATCACGTGTCGTGCTATCGCTAACTTGGCAACCTAATGTCGCACCACAGAAGGCAGAAAAAAGGTAGATGGGAGGAAGGCTAACAAAAACCAACGCACAGCCTTCCCTGTTTTCTTCGTCCGCGGTGCATTCAAGTTACGGATTCCAGATGTCAAAACGAAAAGCAGGTTCAGGAATAAAAGTGGACGGTTTATAACATCAACAGTCTCTTGGATATGAGATCTAGCATACACTGTATAACCAATGCTTTAGAGAAGGCTCTTGCTCATGAACAAGCTTGTCATGTAATTTTGTACTATTATCATGAACATTACAATCCTCGGAAGCAGAAATTTCGCCTGAGGATTCAATGACTGCACATAAGGAGTCTGTTTCTTGTTGGCACCGTCCAAGTGTGCAATCAGTTGAACTTAAAAGATCCATGTTACAGTCGAAGTGAAGACCAGAACTTGGATTTCTTAAAACAATGATTGCCTCTTTCGAAGTTTTCAATGGTTGAAATGTATAAGTTGAATAATGAGAACCATGAGTTTGTAGAACTTTTTCTACTAAATTCACAACATTACCACTAGAAACATCTTCACATTCAGTTGCGACAATACCTCCTTCACTCTGATTAGCAGATAAGTCAGCCAAAGAATTTCTTTCTGCAATGGTGCAGTTATCATCTGTTCCATCCGATCCATTGCTAGTGGGTTTGGTCAGAAATTTCTCCCTAATTGTACTTTCATATGCGTGTGCCAGATCATTGGAACCTCTTGGCTTGCCACCTTATCGATTCCATAAGAGTCTACAGGCAAATGAGAATCACCGACCTGGACATTTTTACAGATGAAAGAATTAATGACATTCCTATTGCATGAAGCAAACAATAACCTTTTCTTGATTGTTTTCAGAACTTCAAAGTTTGACTTTGCAGATGATGAGAAACAGCTACTGGATGTGAGATTATTGCAAAAATTTTCTCCATTGGCAGATTTAGATTTATGCTTTGTTTGGCCATCAGAATAGCATATATGATTATCCTTCTGACAAATGTCGTGGTATTTCAAGCTTCCATTGGTATGAAAAATTGCTGGCTGACCAACATAATCCCAGATCCCTGCAACTGCTGATATAAACTTCGCTGTACTTACTCTGTTGCTAGGAGCTTTGGTTTCAGATTGTGCATTGCTTTTTGCACGAGAAATAGAGACATCCTCCTTGAGGAAAAAATGTATTTGGCTCAAAGGATTGCACTTCCATTGGAACCCACCAATATCTGGTTGAAGATCTATTGCTTTTTGAAGGCCGGCACTGGGAAGCCATTTTCAGAAACCCTATATAGAAGTGTCCTTGACTGCTAAAGAGTAGCAATATCTACACTGAAAAGAATAACAAACACTTCAACAACTCAGAAAAGCACAAGAGTTAATATTTAGTAGCAAAGAAATAGTTACAGCACGATAACATGGAGCATGCATTCTAATATAACTCTTGATATCAGAGTAAAAAGCCTGCATAGCTAATACCAATATCAATAAACGCATACAAAATGGCGATCATAATGTCTGAAAAAGGTATAAGAAAATTTTATTATTTTACTAAGTAATTACATCACAACTAGCACAGTGTAATGAAGAGTACCGCAGAGGTGATTCCAAAAAAGTTGAATGATAGAACTAATTAACTGGAGGTTTTATTTCTAGCAGACTTGAATATAGGAAGCAAATTGCCCAGGTCAAATCAGTACGCAAGCTCACAAATTCCAATGAAACCTAACAAGCACGCAACTCCAGATAAACCAGAAAAGGCGAGATTAAATAAAAAACACTGTTCCTCTCGGAGCTCTTGCATCAAACAGGAATTCTGCATAACCTAGCATCGAAATTCCCCGACACCACTAACTCAAACACAACATATCATCCGATCATAAGTTCATCTTTTGAAATTTAACTGCAGATCCGACATAGTAGAAAGTGCAATTATCGGTGTAAAATGAAGCACAGATTTCTTCAAAGGATATTCATCAATTCACATTCAAGACAATTACCTTTTCCAAGAAATCACAAACCCTAGCTCTAGATCGATGGGATTTATACCTCAAAGGGATTCGAAGGAGAGGAGCCTGCTCCAAACGGAGTAGGACAAGGGCTTCTCTACTGCGGGCTTGGGTGCTCTTCGAGGTCTTCCATCTGCCTCCTCTTATATATCGTTCGAAGAGGAGATTCTCTCGAGCGAGCATCGTTCCCGGTTCCAAAACTCTCCAAAAATCATTGTTTTCACTATCCAATCTAACTCTCTTCAGCTGCGGTCGATCTCAACCGAAATCTGGAACATTTTCTTCGTGGAGAGAACACAGCCTCGGCTACTTTGTGCAAACGTTTTTTTAGCGAGTGTTTTCTTTTTTGAAAACGAATGATGGATAGAAGTTGCCACGACTGCTTTTTTTTACAAGAAAAAAAATATTTTATCTCTGTCGAAATTTTTCCTAAACTTGTACAAATGCAGAGCTTATTAGGATATTTTTATAGAATTAAACTAACAATTTTTAAGGATTCAGCGCTTTTAGTATATTTAGCTTGTATTTTCTAAAAATTTATCCAAATCCAAATCCAAACCTAATTCGTAGTCTGTGAGAAGAAAAAGATATATAGATTTTTTTTTCTTCCCACAGAATTTAGACTGGTTGGTACTTAGTGGATACAGAGTCATGCTTAGATGGACGACCTAATTATCGAATTCTACAGAATTTTCAACTCAATTTTATAGTATTATTGAAACAGAGCTGAAGAGTTTTTGATCTTAGCTACACCGAGAGCTTGTCTAAGTCCCATGTTTATTCTTGCCACATCGGACCAGCTGAAAAACCAGCAAACCAACCTTTGGCCTATCCGGTTTCTTAAAGGATTTGGAAATGCATTCGGATCTTTCAAAAAATTAGCCAGTTTTTAGGAAAAAAAACCTGAAGTCTTTTTTTTCAAATTAGGAATTGGAGGCAACCCCTTGAACTCTTACAAAAGAGCATTAATATGCATCACTAGAGAGAAGCAAACTAACAACCGAAAACATCATGATGCAAAACTAACAGCTGCAGGGATTGCTGCAACCTAGAGTGACGGTTCATCAATCTCACATCCTATATTAGCTAATCCAATCAGCTACTTGAAATGTTGTAACCCATATCAAGGGTTCATCAAGCTCACATCCCATATTAGCTAAACAATCAGCCATTTGATTACCTTTCCGAAGTATGTGAGTTGTCGAGAAGAAAGATAGTTGCTAGAATAAGTAAATAAAAACCTATACTTTAAACTGGGATACGGATTGCTGATATTTCACATGGTATACAATCGCCAAACCACTGCACAATAACTTGTTGTTGTGTCATTTTGATTTTTTTTATACTTATTCAATGTCATTACGTGAAATTATTTTAAATAGGTTATGATATTTCATAATCAAATAATTTGTATAAAAAATATAATCATTTCAATCTTTTGGAGGAGAATGAAACATACAATGCATACTTATTTTATTTTTTGAGTATTTTCAAATCTTAACATTGTAGTATTACAAAATCAATAAGTTTCAAATATCGTTTCCCATAATATAAATAATTTCATAGGTTTTAAAATTAAATAATTCATGATTATTTTCTGTTTATGCTATCATCAAAGAGTAGCATAGAATGTCGATCAATGTGATTTAAAAAGTAAAATCGAAATATAAAATTATAAAATATAGATATTTTAAAATATATTTATAATGCAAATCCAATCCGAGTGATGGCCAAGTTGGCAACCCAAATCCTTAGCCAAGTTGGTCTTTGGTATGCTAAGTCTGAATCCAGTGAGAGATATATTTAGTAAAAGATACTAATAGATATCTTTTTATTTATTTTTATATAAAATAAATTGCAATAATCTATCATTTTTATGGTATGGATATTTTATTATTTTTGATGTGGATCATGGATATTACATATGTAATAACTAATTAAATTATGATTGTCATAACTTTTATATTTATTCCTTTTTTATAATTTTTAAATTTTGTTACTTCTAAATATTCATTATTATATAGTACAAATGATTCCATAGGTCAATGGATTTACCCATGTTTCACCCACAGCTGAATTGTTCACTCATGACCCAAACACTAATGAGTTAGCATCAAAGTTAGTTTTCAAAATACTAACATGGATGCCCGTCTTTGGTAAAATTAGTTTACCTATATTTTTGGTATATGTGACTTACTAATGCAGCTACATAATATAAGCTCAAAATAAAGGAAAATACTTCAGAGTGCCTATCAGTACACATGAAAAGTTTTTCCAAGCCCACTCGATACTTACTAGACAAGTTTGTACTCAATTACTTTGTGTGTATCACACCGATTCTCTTAAGCCATACCAATTTTTTATACCTTTTGATTGGAAGAATTTTTCGTATATATAAGATAAGTAGACAAAGAACCTAAAAACAACTTTGTAAATGCCAATTCTCTTTAAGTAGACAAACAATTTTGTATATACCAAATTTTTTATGCCTTCAAAAGTGGGTTCTCTTTGAGGAAGAAATTTTTGATAAATTAACCCACTTTTCTAGGATAGTTTTGAAAGGACTTGTTGTTACTTAAATGAGTATTGGTTCCAATCACTCATTAGTAATCATCGCTCATTCACCTAGATATCAATCGGGTCTTGTATGCGCTCTATCAGTTACACACTTTCACATCCCCAGTGAATTAAATGATGATTAGAAGTGGATTTTGATAACCTAGGACCTTACCCACATAGGCTAGCCAGCATGTATTCTTTTATAATCCTTAGTCCTGGTATCATTATCCAAGTTCTTCCCAACGCATGATCGATGCGAATTAAACCTAGGACCTTACCAATGCAACTACATAATAGCAGCTCAAAATAAAGGAAAATACTTTAGGGTGCCCACTAGTGCATATGAAAAGTTTTTCCAAGCCCACTCACTACTAGCTAGGCAAGGTTGTCCTCAATCACTTTGTGTGTATCACACCGATTCTCTTGAGCCATACCAATTTTTATGCCTTTTGATTAGAGGAATTTTTCGTGTATATAAGATAAGCAGACAAGCAACATAAAAACAACTTTGTAAACGCCAATTCTCTATAAGTAGACAAGCAATTTTGTATATAGCAAATTTCTTATGCCTTCGATGGTGCGTTCTCTTTGAGGAAGAAATTTTGATAAATTAACCCATTTTTCTAGGATAGTTTTGGAAGGACTTGTTGTTACTTAAATGAGTATTCGTTCCAATCACTCATTAGTAATCATCGCTCAATTCACCTAGATATCAATCAGGTCTTCTATGTGCTCTATTAGTTACAGACTTTCACATCCCCGGTGAATTAAATAATGATCGGAAGCAGATTTTGACAACCTAGGACCTTACCCACATAGGCTAGCTAGCATGTATTTTTTATATTCCTTAGTCCTGGTATCATTATCCATGTTCTTCCCAGCGCATAATCGATGTGAATTAAGCATACGCCTGTATGGATCCTTACATACTCTTCCATTTAAGCTCTAACGTTTTTCTAGGTTTAAATTCAATCACAATACTATGATCGGTCCATGGTTCCAAAAGGAACCATGTTGCAGTGTTTCTTAATCCATATAGACCATGAGTTAGATCTAGTCTAATATCATTTTGTAATAATCCACGATTTTACAAAAAAAAAGTGAGCTGAAAGGTATTATTTTGAGTTTCTTAATCCCGTATAAGTACTTAAAATTTTTCTTGTACAGATCCGCTCATGAGTGATCTATAAGTTTTTACTATTTAATATACTTATATTTTTGCATATTTTGTTTGAAGGGACATATATATATATAGTTGTAATTACCTCACATGGAAAGCATAGTTGCCTAGGAATTTGGACTGCTGCAAAAGCCTATTACATTGAGGATGAAGCGAGGGAGATAGCCATGAGTTCGCATTGATGGAGAGTAATAATCCAGCTTCATTTTGGCACAACCTTGCGTTAATTTTAGTGAACCAAGTTTTGATCTACCAGGCATCCTGGGTTGGAGGCCTTGCACCTGAATGTCACCTAACCTTCAAATATTTAGTTTTTTCTATCTTAGTTTTACTAGGAACCCGGTCTTTAATTCATCTAAGATTGGCATGTGATTGTAAGAAAATATATTTAAGTCATTTAACAGGTGGATGTTGAATCAATCTCAACTTTTCATTGTGCACGGCTCTTAATTCTTGCTCAGTTGGAATCAAATATCCGAGTGATGGACTCTAGAATTTCTTCTCATGAATATGGAAGGCTGATAAGATCGGATCATGTCACCTGAATTAAATGTTGTCCCTCTCCATTTATATTCATTTTCTTTAATTTCTTGAATTAGGTCTGATTATTTCACTCCATGCTTCGCTAAATGAAGTCTTCTTAAGCAACTTCGCACCAAATGTCTAATAGCAACTTGAAAGCATAGTTTCATTAGGCTGCTTCTTCTGCACATGATTTGGTTACAGCACTATAGTGTACTTCTTTGTGACAATTAGGAGAATTGTGACCATAATTATAACCATCTGCCCTTATCTAAATTATTTGGATTCAGCAATCAAATGTCTGTATATAAAGAAAAAAAAGGGACAAAATAGAGACATACAATTCAAAAAATTAACTCATTGCATAAATTGAGAGACCCAATTTTCACTATATTGGTTATTTACTCCTTTGACCTAATTGCTGACAACTAGCAACTACCCAGCAATTAGGATGGTCCAGGACTCTGTGAAACTAGAAATAACTTTCATTGAACTGTCAAAAAAAAAAAGGCTGGAGTGTTCACCAATGAGGTCGAGGTTGTCGCAATTGCTGGAATCCTACCTTCGTGCTTGCCCGTTGCTAGAATGGCATATCCATCGGGCATAACTGTGGAACTTTAGAAACACAACAACCAAATGAATGACTATGCCGTGCGATATACCATCCGTATGGGTTGTTCTCTCTGATGCTAAAGAGTAAATAGAGGCCCCCATGCATATATTAGAACAAAATTATTTGGAATGTCAAGGTTGCAGGCTTCCATAGCAAATTTATTTTATTTAGTTTTGCTTAGTTAAGGTAGGTTTTGCATCTTTAGAAGTGGTATTAGAGCATATCTGGTGTATCATCCACGTGGACTAGAAGATACTGTAGCATGGGTGGAGAAATTATAGGTCATGGTATTTGTAATTGGATCTAATTGGATTTGATTGGATTTAAACCTTTAACATGGCAAGGATATTAGAGTATAAACAAGAAGAGTGTAATAACACATTCCTTTTCTGGTGAGGTCCTCGGTTAACTCGTTTCAAGCATTTCCTTCATATCCTTGAGTAAAGGGTGTCGTCCTTGACTCAAAGGTGCAATTGAGAATAATGGATCCCCAAAGGGATGCAATTGGATCCTTAGCTCCAACCTTTTGATAGAATTTCTCTTGTATTCAGCTTTAAAGCAAGCCCCATAAAGATTTTAACTTACATCTTGGCATGCTACAGCTGGGATGTGGGTGTGCAAAATTGAGGAGATCAAGGAGAGATTAAAAGCAAGACCATCCAAAATGGATCCAGAAAGAAGTCTGGTTATAGTCTCCTACGCCTGTAAGATTGAAGCCCATCCTCTTGTAATAATTCTAATAGATTTGCTTGATCCAAGGCTTTCTTTATCAATAATCAAATTTTCAAATCCCTCTTCAAGCACCACATCATCTCTATCCTTCCTCTCCACTTCTCTCCTCAACTTAAACAATAAACTCAACACAAATCTAAGACACATATCACAACATCTTTCTCAACTCATACTTTTCTAATCCCTTTGATCCAAACCTGAACTAAATGGATCGGATATCTAAAATTGGAACAAGAAGTGATACAATCCTGACAATGCTATATGCCCCTATAGATACGAGCATTGCTCTGTGTGTGCATGTGTGTGTCTGTCAAGAGCCCAAAATGGTGTTAGGCGTACTTTTTGGCAGTCAAGATCTGCCAAGAAGGTAATCAATTAGTAATGGTTGATGTTGTGGGAGTGAGGTTTGGAAAAATGTTCTTAGGGGCTTTATCCCTTTTTCCTAAGAATTTAAAAGAAAATAATAAAAAGAAATATGCAAAAATATGTATGTTTATATTTTCCAATTTCATATCATTGCACATAAAGCATCCAAATATTTTTTCTAAGCAAAATAGTGAGGATGCTACACTTGTCACTTCCATTGATAAAAGTATCAAAAGAAAACTTACAACTTATAGCAAATGTAGAGAGGCTTTTAGGAGTATTTTGCTTAAATAATTCACTCAATTACAGCTTTTATGTCCACAATAACTAAACCATTTAAATGGTTTCCAAGCATTTCTATTTATTCTAATAGTCCATATTTCTACTCATATTTCATGCATGATACATCACAGAAACAACCTGAACCATACACAGGGGGAAGCATTACAACTTTGCAACAGTTTACCTGCCTCCTTTGCGTCCTCGGTTTTTCTTGGACTTTGGCCTAGCAGAATTTATTGTTACAGTCATATAAATCCAATCACATATCCTGTCAATGAATCGGATATAAGCATACCTTGTGCTCTTTTTGAGCGTCACTGCGCCAAGAAATCCCCAAAAGCCAACCACAAATCCCGGACTTAAGCCAACATAAAGCCATATCATTTCTGAACCATTTTCATCCTGTTTTTCTTCTATTGGACCTTCTGCAGGTTCATCGCCGGGGCATTTTTCTAGCAGTGGTTGTCCACAAAGATACTGATTGCCAATGTAGATGGATGGATCATTCAAGGTTTGGAGTTGGTTCCCAGATGGAATCCTTCCTGATAGATTGTTGTGGGACAAGTTCAGGCGCTCCAAAAAATTCAAATCTGCGATGCTTGTAGGAATTGTGCTTGATAGCACTACAGGAAAAGTCGGTTTTACCGACGCCTTTTTGCCGACGCTTATTACAAGCGTCGGCAATTTTTGGTCTAGCGTCAAAAGTTGCCGACGCTTGTAAAAGGTGTCGGTGTAGTCCCCGGCCTAAGACGACGCTAAAAAGCGTCGTCGGAAGCCAACGAGCTGGTGATTATCAGCATCAGGCTAAATCCCAACGAGCCTTCTCTTGACCACCGCCCTCCTCACTCTCATCCCTCCTCCCTCAACCCATTCCAGAGATCGAAGAGAAAACGTGCAAGCATCTCTCTCGCCCACATCTCTCTCGCCCATTCCTCGTCTTCTCTCTCTCTCTCCAGAAACATCGGTAAGAAGGTAGGGGATGGAGGCGATGGCCAAGACCAAACCCATTCATAGAGATAGAGGTACAGAGAGGAAGGTAGGCGATGGCTCCGGCGATGGCAAGAAGGATCTCGATTCCTACACCATTAAAGGCACCAACAAGGTCGTCAAAGGTACCTTCTCATCATCATCGCCCCCCCTCCCTAACCCCCTCCAGATTCAAGAAGCAGAACGGCTCTGGCGATGATGTCTTCGCCCGCCTCTTCGCCGCCTCCTTGGATCCCGACTCCGCCCCCCTCTCCCCCGAACCGCGGATCCTCAAGTCCCGCCTCGTCGCCGACGAGACCCTCTACGGCCTCTTCCTCCTGCGCTCCTCCCCGACCCTCGCCGGCTACGACTACGTGGTCGTCGACATGGAGCACGGCTCTGGCGGCATCGCCGAGGCCCTCCCCTGCCTCCGCGCCCTCGCCGCCGCCCGCACCCCGGCCATCCTCCGCCTTCCGGAGCTCTCCGCCGCCTGCGCCAAGAAGGCCCTCGATCTCGGCCCCCAGGGCCTCATGTTCCCCATGATCGAGTCCCCCGGCGCCGCCGAGCTTGCCGTCTCATTCTGCCGTTTCCCGCCGCACGGCGTCCGTGGGTCCACCCACACAGTGGTGCGCGCCTCTGCCTACGGCATCGACGACGGCTACCTGGCGCGGGTTGACGAGGAGCTGCTGGTGATGTGCCAGGTGGAGACGGCGGCGGGGGTGGCGGAGATCGAGGTGATCGCCGGCGTCGAGGGGGTCGACGTGGTGCAGATGGAGCCGCTGGATCTGAGCGCGAGCATGGGATATCTGTGGGATCCTAGGAACCGGAAGGTGAGGGATGCGATGAAGGAGGCGGAGAGGAAGGTGCTGGGGAAAAATCCTAGGAACCGGAAGGCGAGGCCCTGATTCAAAATAATTTTTAAATTTTTTTTTAAAAAAATATTTATAACGACGCTTTAAAGCGTCGCTAACGGGATTTATAGCGACGCTTAAAAGCGTCGCTAAAAAACGTCGCTAAAATCAACCTTAGCAACGCTTTCTAGAAGCGTCGGTAATTCTTTTTTCCACTCTGACATAGCCGACCCTTTGGCGACGCTTTTAAAAGCGTCAAAAGGAAACAGACCGACGCTTATAAGCGTCGGTAAAGGCCTTAAAAAGCGTCGCCAAATCTTGTTTTTGTTGTAGTTAGGTTGTTCATCGATAGATCAAGTGACTCCAACTGCCCCATGGCACCAATATTTCTCGGAATCCTTCCTGTCAAATGATTCCCTGATAAGTTCAAGGAACTAAGCCCATGAAGGTTTGTAAACTCCTCAGGAATCTCTCCAAAAATATTGTTGTCTGAGAGGTCTAAGCTTGTCACAAGTGAGAGCACACTAGTGAATGTGAGTTGCAAATCTTTCATGGTTATCTGGATATTCTCAATGTAATAGGAGGCCAAATCTTCTGAAAGAACAGGTTCGCTCCCATTTGGTTTCATAATCATGGCTGTGAAATTACCAAATGATGGTGGCAAAGTTCCAGAAAGCTTGTTGTCAGCAAGATCCAACACTTGAAGAGAAGCAAGGAGTGACAGTTGCTTAGGAATATTACCATCCAACATATTTGATCGCAGACGGAGAACCCTTAATAATAAGAGGCTCTCTCCAATCCATTCAGGTATGCTACCTGACAACTTATTATTGCCAAGGTCAATAGTAGTCAGCTGTTTGCACTGTTGCAAGGACAAAGGAATTTTACCAGAGAAGTTGTTGTCTCTCAAATGCAGTGACATAAGTTGACTGAGAGATCCCATTGAGCTAGGAATGCCTCCTGACAATTTGTTGTCTGAGAAATCAATGACTATCAAAAGAGATGAATTGTTCCAGCAGTTAGGGAGAACTCCTGATAAATCATTATCGGCAAGATTGAGAACTTTTAGATAATTTGCCTCACAAAATGCTGATGGAATGCTGCCATTGAACCTGTTATGTGCAAGAAGCAAAAAGCCGATAGGGTTGACATCACTACCCGAGCTTGGGGGGATAGGTCCAGAGGATAAATTGTTGGATAAATCTATTAATATTCCTTGATCGGGACTCAGAATGGGGGGTAGAGGTTCAAAGCTAGGTAGCTTTCCTTTCATATTATTATGAGAAACATTAAGAACGACCATGGATGGACGCATGTCCCAAAACCAATCAGGAAAATTTTCTGATATTCCTGCACCAGATAGGTCCAGTACAAACAAATTAGTCTGGTTTCGAAGCCATGGAGGGAATTTGGGCCCCAGTGGACAAGACGTCATGATGATGTCGTCTAGTTTAAATGGAGGAAGCCAATCTTGACTCACATTTACTGTCAATGAGTTATAAGACAGATCCAAATATGATAAGCTTGTGAGGTTGGCAAAGTGGGCTTCAGTCAGTGCACCTACCAAGGAATTTGCTGTGAGAATCAGATTAAATAGGGCAGATAACTTCCCCAATGATGCAGGAATTGAACCGTGCAACGAATTAAAACCAAGATCAAGACTTTTCAAACTTTGGAGTTCTCCTATCTGACTGGGCAAAGGACCACTAAGATTGTTTTCAGAAGCATCAAAGTCGCTCAAGTTGCGGAGGTTACCCACTGTTCTAGGTATCTGCTCGTTGATAAAATTTCGGGATAAATCCAAACTGATCAACTCACCAAGATTCCCTATGGTTTCCGGAATCTCCCCACTAATTTGATTGCGATCCAACCATAAATTCTGCAGCTTTGTAAGCCGCCCAATGGTCTTTGGTATTTCACCACTAATATTGTTTCTGCTGAGGGCCAAGGACACCAAGCTTTTGAGATTTCCAACAGTTTCTGGTATCTGCCCACTGATTCTGTTATAGCTGAGGTCCAAAGACACCAAGCTTTTGAGATTCCCCACAGTTTCTGATATACGCCCACTGATATTGTTTCTGCTGAGGGCCAAGGACACCAAGCTTTTGAGATTTCCAATAGTTTCTGGTATCCGCCCACTGATTCTATTATCGCTGAGGTCCAAGGACACCAAGCTTTTGAGATTCCCCACAGTTTCTGGTATACGCCCACTGATACTGTTATCGCTGAGGTCCAAAGACACCAAGCTTTTGAGATTTTCCATAGTTTCTGGTATATGCCCACTGATATTGTTTGTGCCGAGGTCCAAGTACTTCAAGCTTTTGAGTTTCCCCATAGTTTCTGGTATACGCCCACTGATGCAGTTAGAGCTGAGGTTTAAGGACACCAAGCTTTTTAGATTTCTTACAGTTTCTGGTATCCGCCCACTGATACTGTTGTGAACGAAATATATTGACCGCAAGCTCTTGAGACTCCATACCGTTTCTGGGATGTCTCCACTAAAGTTGTTCCCTGAGAGATCTAAGACTTGAAGCTTCTTGAGATTCCCGATGGCAAGTGGTATATTGCCATAGAAATTATTGTTCCCAAGATCGAGAAGTTCAAGGCTGCTAAGATTAAACAGCCAACCAGGAATGCTTGATGCAAAGTTGTTCCCAGAGAGATCAAGTGTAGTAAGAGAAGTGAAATTAACATGGGGTAGTGTAGAGGGAAGGCTAGGAAGAGCAGCATCAGACAGACGCAAGACAGAAAGAGAAGGGATCATATTGATCAGATGAATCCAGTTGGATGCTTTTGAGAGGTCGACATTACTCATGTCAAGATCTGTCTCCTTGACAGTCGAGTATCACAAAAGATTTTGGACAAGTTGATCTTGTCAAATTATATATAAGAAATAAGCTGTATGAAGAATTTCCTTGACAATAAGCACAAAAGATCGTGCACAGGCTATTAAATCTATCGGCTACGTGAAGATTACAACACCATGAGCAGATAAAACTTTAATTGCTATGCTTGACTCCACAAGGAAAAGTGGATGACTAAGCTATTTTTGGCCATCCAAACTTGAGAGTCTTCTCCATATGGGTTGGCACCACCTAGAATGTCTCAGTTCAGATGCAGGGATGGTGATTTGTGGGATGGCACGCGCATCTCTTGCCAACTGTGGTATAAAAAAAAAAAGAAGTATGATCACCTGGCTAATCTTTAACACTATGTTTGGATTTTAGGAATGAAAAATTAGAACAAGAATTGGATATAGAATGGGAATACATACATACATACATACGTGAACATATATATATAATTCATAGTTTTTATTTTATTTAATTTTATTTTGTTTTTTATTTTAATTTCATTTTATTATTATTATTATGATTTATAATTTTCCTACATTTTTTGTTTTTAATTTTCTATATTTATTAATTGATGTTTCCTTTATATTTAAGATTTATTTTTTTAAAAAAATTATTTAGTTATATTTTTGCTATTCTTAATCTAATTTTTAATTCACATCTCTCTAAAGCGATTAGGCCATAGCGAGATATGTTTCATCAAGCATGGGAGGGAGCGACCCTCTGCTAATTTTAATCTCGACCACACATGATAACTCGAGAATCCCCAGCTGCTGTGATTGTTGCTACCAATATAAAACTATCATGGCCGCCATAATTGCCTTTCAATAGCTGCAACCCTCGCCACTTGACTGCTGCTACCACTATTGGATAAGCTAATTTGAGGAGATGGAGCGGTGTGGCCGGTGATGAACATCGGTTGCCAAGGAAGTCTACGAGATATGGTTGGTAGAGGACAAGAGGGAGGAAGGAAAATTTTTTATTTTTAATTAAGTTGCCCATATGGCTAGGCCATGCCAGCATGGCAGATGTCAACAACCACGGTTATTTGTGGGGGTGTTTGGGGCTATTTCCCCGCTCGACACCAAACCCCACTTGTGGGAGGTCCGACCACAAGTCCTGCTGCTGAAAAAAAGGCTAGGTTAACTCATGGTCCAATCAAACAACAGTGAAAAAGAATTCCTCCAGTGGGTGGGTTGGTTTGAGCTCCAAATTCAATATTGCCAACCAAATGCTATTGCGTTTAGGTCGCTAACAGCCACTTTGGAAGTACATTCAGAGTTGGCTTCATTACTGCAAACCGATTAAATTAATTGTATAGGACTTTCTTATATACAGTCCCCTAAAGACGGTTTAAGAATTTCTTCCCCCTTTTTTAATGAAAAAAAAAAAACTACTTTGGAATGACCTAACCTAGGACCCAATATCTTTGCCATATTCGATGGAACATTTATTCCAGGACTTGGTTTAGGTCATGCAAGCTTTGATGCCAGTTCCCAATAGCAACATTTCAACATATACCACATTTAGATTCCGAAATTTGATCCATCGGTCAGGTTCATATCCCTGATCCAAATTAAAGTACTCAAATATTATCATATAATGAGCTATAGCTCTAAAATTTACCCTGCCAAATAGTATCGATCCTTTCAAGGTAATTTAGAAACTCAAGCCGCACTATTTCTGAGCCGGACCCTATCCAGCTAAAACGCGATAGTTAGTGGGTCGGGTCTGCTTTGCTTTTATGATATTTGCGTCTTTTTTAAAATGAAAGGGGTTTTGAATTATGCTACTTGGTCTTGAAAATATAATGATAAAGTCTGTGAAGCACAGTCTCGCCATTAAGATAATGCGCAACTTTATTGTTTAAAAATACGCAAAAGTTCTGAAAATGCTATTATTCGTTATAATGGACTTCAATGAAATCCTTATTAGCTGTTATATTGTTTGTTAAAACCGCCTAGGTAGTTATATAGATAATGATATATTATTAATTATTAATAACTAGGAGGTATTGCAGGTGCTGATGCCAATCACTATTCACCATAATGGAGAATTTTTTTTTTTTGTTGTTATCACTGGATCAGTATTTATTTGACCTTTGTACGGTTGTTGTCTTTGGTTGAGGCGGCTTCTTGATGATTGAATTTGTGATTAAGCTCTCCGTTTCATTCCACTTCTCTGCTGCTTCTGACTATTTCCTTTGCCGTTTCATTCCACCTGCGCTTTCATATATAGATGGCTGGAATCTCTACTAGCTTTGATCCTTTTGTAGCACCGTCCTTCCTTTTATTTTCTGTTCTCTCTTTGTTAAATAAAAGCCAAGTGGCAGTCTCTCTACTTCCCTTTCCATCAAAAAAAAAAAAAAAATCTTTTGCCACTATTGCTATCCAATCCTTACATATCAGTGAAACAAAACACTTTTAAATTTTCCCTTTTAATCCCTAGAAGAAGAATGCCCTTTTTGGTTTCAGAGGAGGCATCAACTCTGGCAATAACAGACCAGCTTTATTGTTGGGCATTTACAAATAGATGAAAGTGGGGACTCAAACATATATGAGGTGGTGTTCAGGATGACATAGCTCCTTTGCTTCACCTGAAGAGCTGAATCTCTTTGAGCTAAGCATCAAGCATTTTGAAAAATGTTCTTTAAGTTTCTTTACCCTATGTAAGCACCAAGATGTCTTCAATCTATAACTGATTAAGGATTAAATATGGCTACATGGATCCTCTTGTTAGATGTGGAAGCACTATAGCTATTTTAGCCCTTTCATGACTTAAATTGGCTTCAGTACCATTTGTCAAGTTTCGAACCAGTAACCAAGTACACAGAAGTCATGCATGAGTACCAAGATCTCTCTTCAGATAAATTCCTAGCAGTTTGTATAGACATGTACACTTGTATATACCGGGGGTGGGGTGTGTACTGGCGTTGGATGCTGGCTTAGTTTGAGGTGCAGTCAAGTTCATTGCATGTTTGGTTGGGATCTCAACTTTACAAGAAAAGTCCAATAATTTGACTATTTTATGTTGTATATATTGGGTGCAGAAAAATTGAAATCTAATCTTCCAGGAAAGGAGCCCACCTGGAAGCATGGGAATGGAATCCAGTTGTCCGACAGAACTGGGTTCAACTCGAATGAAGTCTAAATTTTGAAGCTCTGCTTCATGGCTTAGAATATTTGGGAAAAAATTAAAAAAAAGAAGTATACTAGTAAGGATTTTGTATCATTGTTCAGTAAATATAAGAATTCAATAAAAAATTAAAAAAGGAAAACAACGATAAAAATTTATTGCAACACATCAAAGATTTTCCTCTAAAGAAATTAACCATCTTAAAGAATATAATAAATAGACAAGAAGTCAAGTTAACATAATCAGCTATTACGTTCAATTTTTTTGATTATACTAAATATAAGAAAATTTCTATTATTTCTTTTTTTATTTTAATTTTCATACCAAAGATAATAAAGAAGTCTAAATAAAACTTGCTCCTACTTGGTCTCTCTCTTTATTTTTTTTTTCTCTCCCCCATCTCTCCTTCAAATGCAACGTTGCATTATCACACCGATTTGACTTCATCTTTGCCACCTACACAGCCTTGCACCAAACCGACATGGTTCCTCTCATTAGATGTGGAAGCACTACATCTACTCCAGCCCTTCCATGACTTAGGCCCTGTTTGGGGGAGCTGTTGGCAGCAGAGCTGTTGGAAGTAGAGCCGTTGGAAGTAGAACCGTCTGAAGTAGAGCTTTTATAAAAAGCTGTTTCCTGTTTGGTAACTACATTCGTAAAGTGCTGTGGTACTTTGTTTTGTGTTTGGTAAACAAACTGATAAAGTACTTTTGTATGACAAAATTACCATAAAGGACATTGCATAGTATTATACAACAGAACATAATAAAACATAACAGCTCCTCAACAGGAATATATCTAGAAGCCTTTAAACCATATTTGATTTTCAATTCCATGCACAGATTAATAAATACATGTTTTTCCATTCGAAATTGTTGTTGGCATCTATATGGATTGCCATGTAAAATTTCTGATACAAACTTGTATCCAGTTTGATAAGAGGTCCTACAAGGCTCCTTTTCAATATATTTTGTGTAATATTCAGTAACAATACCAACAGTTGCAGTTAGTAGAATATTATAATTATCATCATCAACTATCTCATCTTCACTGGAATAATTCTCCTCAGAACTATTGTCAATGCTGCCCATACCTGTAGAAAACATATTACCAGCTTCAACTTCACCAATACATATATCGATAAACTCCTCTATCAATTTTTCATTCCAAATGGCCTTCCTCTTCTTCTCATCTTGGGTTGATGGACCAGCAAGGATATGTTGGCTCTTCTTAGACATTTGTTTTTCTTACAATGCAACAACAAAGACATGAAACATTTTGTCAATCATAAGTCTTGATTTCATCCATATGAATAAAACACTTTGTAAAGCATATTAGAAAAACAATGAGATATTAGACAAGGCATGCAATAAGAGGCAAAGTTTCTATACATGGTTGGACATTATGTACATCTGGTGGTTCTCTTGTAATTGTTTACCCTTCACCTCTCAGTCCACTGGTTCAAAATTGTCCATTAAACTTCTGATGAATTTATATTATGTGAGTTAATAAAGCTTGTCATATGGAACAAATGCCTAATGAATCAATCATCATTCCTTCGACAAAAGCCTTAGGACATAAAAGGACAAAAGGTAAACTAAATATAGAATCAAGGATTTGATGGATGGCTATTATGATACTAAATAAAGAAATTGCCATTACCATGCATAAACTTACTCTTCCCATTCCTAACTAGGTAGCAGCATTTTTGCCATGGCCCATGCATCCTCTTGTGGCTGCTGCATTTTGTTCATTTTCCTCATTATCTACCTTGTAATTGTGAAGGGGGTGTATGTCTATCTATTCCATCTTGAAGTCATATTCATCTTTATACCATTATAGCTACTCTTTTTTTTGATAAACATGTATGTATAACCTGAGCATTAGCTCAGTGGTCATACCTTTTGGTGTTAGACCAGCCTAGGAACTTACATATGAGTAGGAGATTTCTCTTAATGGAGCACCCCATGGCCCCCCTTCCTCGGAGTTTGATATATCTGAGCCCCAGCTTGCTTCTGATGGTGCAATTCGATGGTTATCTGTGTCCGTTAATCTTGTGATCTCTAGCTTACATGAAATGGTTTAAAACCACTAGTGGTTTCCTGTATTGCTGCCTTACACATGACCCTTTCTTTTAAACTCTTCTATAATTGGTGGATGAGTTCTCAGGAAAAATTTGCCTACGTACCATGATCTCCTTTCTTTTTAAATTTCAACTTCCAGATCTTGTAGGACTCTCTCTTTCTATTGGAAATAAGATCAGATTAATAGGAACATTTATTACCTTATTTATCTCCAGTATCTCGATTTTATTTTGTAAATCCATTAGCACCTACAGGTTCTTTCCTTTTAGCTCTCAGAACATGCTCATATGATTCTGTAATAAATATGAAAATTGATTATTTCTAAAGGAATAAAAGCAATAGCGCACCGAGATTTCTCTTAAAAATTGATTATTTCTAACTGCACTTTGTTGCTTGCACTAACTAAGCTCAGGCCAACAAGAACTAGCCACCAACATTATTCTTCATTGGATCTCTAGGGAACCAGTGGGGGATTTAAATGCAGTACCTCCTGTACTGCAAGGAGGTTTTTTTTTTTTTCTTTTTTTTTTTGCTAATACGGATGAATTATACCCGGCGGGTACGGATACACCCAATAAAGTTAAAAAATAGGATACCTCGGAGTGCCAAAGGCAGCTCCCCATCTCCAGACCACAAAGTGCCTCCGGAATGACTAGCTACATACGCAGCCACCCAATCTGCCGCACCATTGGCTTCACGATAAATGTGCTTGGCCTGAACGGCCCCTCCATCTCTCACCATAGCCCAAATGTCTCGGAGCAAGGGATGGTCGCTACCGCCACCCCGAGGTCCCCCCTGGATCCAACTTATAACGGTGGCAGAATCACCCTCCAGGATGATAGACCTGGCCTGTAACACGCACCGGGCATGGCAAAGGCCCGCCCAGGCAGCTATCAGCTCCGCACTCGGTACCGAGGTATCAAATAACTGACTACCCCCGGCAGCCACGACCCTCACAGACGGGTCCCGAATAACGAAACCCGCGCCTCCCCTAGTGCCACCGTCCAAGACTGACCCATCAAAGTTGACCTTGAGGAAACTCGGGGGTGGGGGCTCCCAGGTGAAAAACACCGTGCGGGAAGCTGCCGAAGCAGAGTGGGAGCTCCAGATGTCCCGAGCTATCAAGGTCCCTCCAACGGGGGTGATGTGACACAACTCTGCCGCCTGACAGCGGGCACTCTCGACCACAAATCTCGGCGACATATGTCGCTCGCCGAATGTACGAGCGTTCCTGTCCAACCAGATCTGGTAGGCAGTACAACTCGCTCGAACCACCACCTGACTAAGCGTCGGGGACTCCGAGCCCTGACGCATGGACTGTAAGAACTGGTCCCTGCAGCTCCAAACCAACTGTGGGACCCCTGCCAGGCGCCAAGTATCCCTCGCCCATGTGCACCGAAACAGGGCATGGTCTACCGTCTCGACCACACCGCACACCCCACACTCCAATGGGATCCTCAATCCTCGTCCACCAAGTACAGCTCTCGTAGGGAGCCGGTCCCAAACCACCTTCCAGAGAAACAGCGCGACCCTCGGGAGGAGGCCCAATCGCCAAATCCAGGCGCAATCAAGACCAGGCTCATACTCCTGCCTAAGAAAGCGAGAAAGATCACTCATCCGGACTCTAGGACTGGTCGAGGAACCCCACACTCGCACATCTGGTCCACCACTCCGAGGTAAGGAGAGAGAACGGACCCTCTCCGCCAGATGCTCCCCGAAGAGGCGGGCCAATCGAATCTCATCCCAACCGGCCACCCCGGGGGACATGAGATCACAGACATGTAGACCCTCCTCAGCATCGACACTAACTGTAGTTGGCCAAAGGCGCAGGGGAAGGCCGTCAACCCATGGGTCACCGGTCACATCGATACTGCGCCCGTCGCCTATCAACCATCGGGTATGATCCGACACCATGGGTACATACCTCGCTATCTCACGCCATAGAAAGGAGCAACTCCGCCCTCCTCGGGCCCAGCCCTCCGGGCCTGCCCTCCCATAACGGGCAATCATGATCCGGCTCCAAAACCCATGCGGCTCCAGGACGAAACGGGAGGCATGCCGGGCGAGGAGCAGCTCACGACTCTCCAGGAGAGACAACACCCCTAGCCACCCTCCCTAAGAGGGCGGCAGATACTCTCCCATGCCACTAGATGCACCCCACGACCCCCGCCAAGCGAGCCCCATAGGAAGCCCCGAAGAAGACGCTCAATCTTCAGAAGAACTGATCTTGGCACCACCGTGTTCGCCATGAGATAGATGGGCATAGAGCCCAGAACAGACCTAATCAGCGTTACTCTACCCATCATAGATAGGGACGCTGCCCTCCAACCCTCTAGCCTACTCTGGACCCGTTGCACCATCCCGGTGCACTCGGATACACGCAGTCTCCTACCTGTGATCGGAACACCCAGATAGTTCCAGGTCCCATCCTGCTCGGGCATCTCCAGAATCCTCCGAACCCCCCGTCGAATCCCGGGTGGCGTACTCGGGCTGAAGGAGATGGTGGATTTCTGGGCGTTCACTCTTTGACCCGATGCATGGCAATAGGTGGCCAAAATCAGCCTGATAGCCTGAGCATCCGCTATGCAAGCCCGCGTCAGGAGGAGGCAGTCATCGGCAAAGAGTAAATGTGATATCGGCTGGGCCCCTGGAGCTGGGACGTAAGCCCCCAGCTCTCTGGCAGTGCACGCAGCCCGCAGTGACCGAGACAGGACATCAGAACAGATGATGAACAGGTACGGGGATAACGGGCATCCCTGCCGAAGCCCCATAGTAGATCTAAAGAAAGGGGATGGTGAGCCGTTGACCAAGATAGCAAACCTCGGACCCCGGACACACCCCATAATCCAACCAATCCAGATGTCATGGAAGCCCAGACTCGCCAAGGCTAGCCTGAGAAAACTCCACCTGATTCTATCATACGCTCGCTCCATATCCAGTTTGATAGCCATCAGGCTCCGTCGCTTCGAAGCCCGTCGGAGATCCCACATCATCTCTTGGGCCACCATAACATTATCAGAAATACTCCTGCCTCCCACAAAAGCACCTTGCTCATGACAGATAATGCCCGGGAGCAAAGGCTTCATGCGATCCATCAGGATTCTTGCCACAACTTTGTATAAAGTAGTGCACAAACTATCGGTCTAAAGTGACTCGGCTCGGACGCGTCCTGGCGCTTTGGTATCAGCGTGACAAATGTGGCCTTCCAGTCGTCAGGCATCCCCGCTCGACTGAAGAAACACAAAGCTGCTTCCACCACAGCAGTCCGGACAATACCCCAGTATCTCCGAAAAAAGAAAGGAGGGAATCCATCTGGACCCGGGGCCCTATCCTCGCCCAGAGCCCAGATCGCCGCTCGCACCTCCCCCTCCGTCACTGGTCGGACCAACAGGGCATTCTCGGCCGGCCCGATTTGGGAATCAGCTCGCGGGAGCTGGCCAACTGCGGCGGGCCCACCATCCTCCGTCCAACGAGAGCGAAAGAAGTTGAATAGGATATGGCTGATCGCCGAATCATCCTCAGTCCTGTGGCCTAGCTCATCCCGTAAGGAACGAATCATGTTCCTCTGTCTTCTGATAACCGTGGATCGGTGAAAGAAACTAGTGTTCCGATCACCCTCTCTGATCCACTGAATTCTAGATTTCTGTCTTCAGAATATCTCATGTTGCCGCAGGATCGAGTGGTGGGTGGCGAGAAGACCCCGGAGGCACACCATATCGGCCTCAGGAAGTGCGCCCACCTGATCTTCTCTTCTTTGGAGGTCAACAATCGCGACCTCCACTTCCTCCAGCTTCCGGAAGATGTTGCCCACTACCTCATGATTCCAACGGCGTAGCCATCGCTTAGTCAACTCCAATTTACGTAAAACCCTTTGCATGGCGTCACCGCGAACCGGCATACCCCAAGCTCCTCGGACAATGTCCCAGGATTGAGGGAAAGACAGCCAGACCTTCTCGAAACGGAATGGGCTTTGGTGACTCGAGCCCGATACCGTCGAAATCAGCAAAGGACAATGATCCGAAGCAATCCGGAGAAGATGACTGACCCTATAGGAGGAAAATCTGATAAGCCAGTCGGTGGAAGCAACAGCCCTATCCAGTCGCTCCCACACCCTAGCTTGGCCGGACTGGTTGTTACACCAAGTGAACTGCGGACCGGAAAAGCCCAGATCGACTAGGCCATTACGCGAGAGGAAATCGCGGAACTCCCTCCTATCTGCAGTGTCTGTGAAGGCCCTACCCCCTCGTTTCTCACTACCCGCCAAAATACAATTGAAATCCCCCACCATTGCAGTTGGAAGACCCTGAGCAATTAAGTGGGTGAGCTCATCCCACAGAACTCTCCTAGTCCGATAGTCGGTACTAGCGTACACACCGCTCAAAACCCACGGAGCAGCATTAGGTTCGGAAATGATCATGAGGACCTGTTGGGAGCAGTTATGGAATACGTCGACTGTAGCCACACCCCGCTTCCATAGAGCCACGATGCCCCCGGACAACCTCTGGGAATCCACAGCATATGACTCCCAGTCAACCTCAAACCGTCGTATAGCACGACCAAGACCTCGACCAGAAAGGCGAGTTTCATAGAGTAGGCAGATCTCTGGACTATGGATCTGGACCAACCTCCTAAATGATGACATGAATGCCGGCTTAGCCGCCCCCCTACAATTCCACGCAAGAATCCTTATGGGGAAAAGTCCGAGAGGTCGGCCACAGGAACATCAACCCTCTGGGCCATAGGGTCCAACACCACCTCATGGATGGGGTCAATCCGCTGACCCTCATCCGCACTCACCCCAGAGACAACTCGCAACACTGCCGCCTTCACCCGTTGTACGACCGTCGAGTGATCCGCGGACCTGCAAGCAGCCCCCTCGGGGCCACTCGAGTCACCTACCCCTAGCTCCATAGGTGCAGGCATATCCCGCTCCGCCAAGAAATCACTCATAGGGTAGACAGCGCAGGCAGAAACCCCACTAGTCCTAGGTACATCGACCGGATCAGGCCTGCCCGAGACACCATCCCCCTGCCCCACATCCCCCTCTAGAGGGCCTAGAGTGGAGAGCATCACAGCTGGCGGATCCACTCCCAGGGTCTGGGCCCCAAACTGGAAGTCGCTGGGCCCTGTGAACTGGGCCAGTGGATCAAGCCTGGTCTCAGGCCCTATATGGCCCAGTTGGGCCGTGAACAGTGGAAGGCCCCCACCCACAGGGGCCTTCCCAGGGAATCCCGTGCGTGGCCCAGCCGATTTGGGCCACGCACCAAGCTCCGCGCGACGGGCCTGGGGGACCGTCGCGCGGTTCACCGTACGAAACACGCGGGGCACGCGTGCCCCGCGTGCCGCTGTCCCGGCCGAGCCACCCCTGTGGCCCGCCCGCCCCCGGCCCAGGGAGCGGCCCAGTTCCGTTAGCAGCCCAGTATTTCTGGGCCGCTTCTTAGGCTTGACAGTGGCCTAGCCCGCCGCTCCAGGCGGCCCGCCCTGATCCGACGAGTCAGCCCGGGACTCAGACGGCCCGGACTCGTCAGCCACAGGCACCGGGTCGACGCGTCCCACGGGCGGGGCCGTGTCGACTCGGGAACCCTCCACGCGCCCGTCGGAGGCCAGGACCGCCACCCCCGGCGGGGAGTGGTGACGGGCCACCTTGACGGGCTTTTGCCAGCCCTCGAGATCCGGTGGGGACACCGGAGGGCTAGGCGAAGCAATCGGCGGATCCGGCTGAGAAAGGGGCAACCCAGCGGAGGGCTCGGTCGTCTTCCCTAGCTCCGGCGGCCCTTTTCCCCGCGGCTGTCTGGCACGGGAGGTCACCAACCACGGGCCATAGATCGGGCCAGGGACCTCCTCTTCAGGTGAACTAACGCCGGTCGGAGCCGGAGCCCCAAACCGGCACACGGGCCCGAGATGCCCGATTCTTCCACACCGAACGCAGAGGTCCGGGATGCTCTCGAAGACGAAAGGCTGCCAAAAAGCCTTCGTCCTCCCGAGTATCCGTATCCCTGGGAGAAGAGGCGCGGATGCGTCGATGGCCACCTTGACACGAGCGAAGCCCATAGCTCGTCGGCCCTCGGTGACACCGTCCACCGCCATTGGCCTTCCTGCCTTGGCCGCAATCTCTAGAATGGTCGAAGTCGACCAATATTCCGGGGGGAGCCCAGGTAGCCGGAGCCAAACCACTACGGTCTTGACCGGAGTCTCCCTAGGTAGGAAGTCCGGCACCCACGGCTCCAAGGCAAGCAGTTGCCCTGCCACCACCCAGGGCCCCTCCGCTAGGGCGCGATCCCGGACCTCCGGCGATCGGAATCGCAGAGCGAAGTGGTCTTCGGCAAGGGTCACCGCCACCACCTCCCATGTTTTCTTCAGCCGGGCAGCCACGTCCTTGGCCACCCACTCGACCGGCACCCGCCGGCCGAGGCTCCGGCCGACAAGTGCTAGCCCCTCCCACTCCCGGCGGGCAGCCTCAATGGGCTCCTCCGGGAGCTCGAAGACCGACGGGAAGTGAAGGCTCAAGCGAGCCACCTCCTCCTCCGTCAGTCGATGGGTGACCCAGGGCCCGGGCCGCGTCCAACCAACTGGTCGGTCCCCTTTTCCCCCCTTACCCTTAGACGTACCTGGTCCTTGAGCTACCACCTCCGCCCAAGACCTCGTCAACGACGATGCCGCAGTCTGCTTCGTCGAGGCAGCTTCCGCCGTCGCCCCCGACCCCGGCTCCCCGACTGAGCCCGCCGACCCCTCCATCGGCATCTTCCCCTTCATCGGATCCCGTTGGCACCCTGCAGAACAAAGGAACTGGGTTCACGGGATGGCCCGGACATAGCAGAGCTCCCCCACCACCGCTCAACGCCGGCGAAGGAGACCGTTAGCATAGCAATCCTTTCTCTCTCCTCAGAGTTTCTCACTCTAAAGAGCCGTTATAAAGTAAGTTTGTATTCTAAGAGGATTTTGAGGTGCCCACATCATGAGAATTTTAATAATATGAAAAAACATAAGATTCATAATCTACCCCACACTATTCAGCCAATTTATAATAAACAAATCTTTATGAATGCATTGCATGTTTGATGGGTACAATATGACCAACCCAAGCCATGTACATGTTATATAAAACCAGCCAGAACTTTTCTATGTTGGGCTGCTGTATAAAAACCCAAAACATATTACATTGTCAAGTTTCCAATATTAGCCAAATACGATGTTGAGTACCCAATATCTTCTCGGCAATATTGGAAGTACTAGTAACAATAGTATGCGCCACTAAAATGAAAATAAGGTGTAAGATCTTTTAATTAAAACATGCTTCAATATTCATCAAATGTCCATTCTTGGAATCACTAGCAGTGAATTTTGTTGAAGAATGACAATGTAAGTAGTAATTTGGATCTTTAAGTCAAAAGTATAAGCATAAAAAATTTTGGCTAATTAAGGATAAAAGGAGTATTCTTACTTCTTAAAACTTCAAAGTGCAATGGAGATTGCAAATTTCTGAGCCACTAGGTGACAGTACCTGACAGAAAACAATCTTAAGTTAGAAGGCAACAATAATATTACCAAACTCCATTAGAATTCTAAATACAAATCTATCTCTCTCTCTCTGTAACAGAGAGAGGAAAAACTTGGTCCACCCGAATTAGAGAGAGGAAAAATTTGGTCCACCCGAACCACAGAGGGAAATCTCTCTCTCTGTAACAGAGATTTCTCTCTCTGTTCTCTCTCTCTCTCTCCCTCTGTAACAGAGAGGGAGAAGATCTCGCCGTCCACCCGAACTCCCTCCGTGCAACAGAGAGAGGATCTCGCGGTCCACCGTGGACCGCGAGATCATTAAGCGTATAGAGAGAGGATCTCTCTGTGTTATAGAGAGAGATCCTCTCTCTCTCTGTAACAGAGGGAGATCTCGCGGTCACCCGGGGACCGCGAGATCAGTAAGGGGAGGCACCGTGGACCGCGGTGGTGCGGTCCACGGTGTCGCGGCTACAGCCTGGACCGCGATGCCGCGGTCCAGGGGCTCTTCTTCGTGGTCCACGATCGAGGAGGACCTCAGCGTGGGCCGCGAGGTTGATAATAAAAAAAAAGAAAAACAGAAAATTGATTTTGGAAGGTACGGAAAAGGATTAAAATTTTTTTCTTCTAAAATGTGGTTCAAGAGATGCATACAAAAATTGAAAAGAAAAATACCTTTCTGATGGAAGGGAGTCTGACGGCTACGTTCTTGGCTCAAGCAGATTTTTAGGTTTATAAAGGGACAAGTTATGTAATTATTATATTTTAATATGGGCATTTTTGTCAAAAATACAGCTTTCCGAAAAAGCTGAAACAACTTCCTCCCAAAAGCTCCAAATTGGAGCTTCCTCCCAAAAGCTATTTTCAGCTTCCCGCAAAAGCTGAAACAGCTTTTTGAAAAATTTACCAGACACAGTTTTTCATCTAAAAGTACTTTTGGAGGGCCAGAAAGTGCTTTCTGGCCCTCCAAAAGCTCCCCCAAACAGGGCCTTAATAGTCTGGTTTTGGTACGACTTGTCAAGTTTTAGACCACTCGACAAGAAGTCGTTTGGTGTGGAAAGAACTCTTCATAGATATCTAAACTTTTTGACTACCGTCAACTTTTGGACCACCAGACAAGCACTCAGAAGTCATGCATGGTGTGTAAAGAAGTCTTCATAGTTATCTCACAAACTTTTTGACGACTCGTCAACTTTTGGACCACCAGACAAGCACTCAGAAGTCATGCGTGGTGTGGAAAGAAGTCTTCGAAAGTATCCCACGGACTTTTTGACTGCATTGCCGGCTTGATCTTGTTGGGAAGCTTCCACTAACTTTCCAAGATAGAATATTCAGAGGTCAATTTATTGGCGGGTCATGGACGGCAATGGAATCTGCTTCAGATAAATATAACGAGATTCATCTACTCCATCTCACAGCAGCTAAATTCATGGATCTAAAAGGAACCCAGCTTCTACTTTTGTAAAAGGATCTAAAAGGAACACCGCACAGAGTAGTCTCACTGGATCAGTAATTATTAATACTTGGTTTTGGTTTAGCTTTATGACGCACTAAGACATCCAAAGCGCTCGAAAGTAGAACAATGATTCTTCACTTAATTGTTCAGTTCGCTGCTGAGACAGATGTACACCCTTGCTCATCCCAGAGGCTGGATGGGGCATAAATCATGAAACTATGTGAAATGTGGAACATGCATTGTGTAGTTTTACATTAAGGGAAGCTCATGTTACCCATAGGTGAAGGTAATTACATAAAACATGCAACTTTGCTGCCTCATCTTTCCCCATCAAAGCATTGAGCATGAATTGTGGAACATCCCTTTCTTAAATTTATGATCTGGGTATTGGATTGGCATCATTTTATAATTGTTCACTTTGCCTATGTTTGTCTTTTACTCACATGGAACACCTCTTTCTTCTGGTACTGCTGCTTAAACTTGAGGACTTTGGGCCAGTGCATTCGATTGTTTCCAATACAGCTTGTTGGTGAGCAAATTGAAGGGAGCATTCCTATGTTTGTAATCGTAAATGACTAGGACTTGATATCATGGTTTCAAAAACTATTGAAATGGAATGGTACGGCAAGTACCGTATCATTCTGGCATGAAACTCGGTGTGAATGCTAGATGACGCAACAATTGTAATGGTACATACCAACCATACCGGTCCATACTAATCCATATCGGTAGTATTGTAGTAGTACTAATGTTCAATTTTTGGGAATATATTAGTTTTGGTATGTAGGTACCGTATTGATATCATACCATTCTAATGGAAAAATAATATGAGATTCGGTATTCATATCTAAAACCTTGCTTTGTATAGTTGGATAGAATGAAGCTGTGATAACCGCCCCGTTTCAGAAGAAATGGAAGGAGGCCATTACACCACTGTACAGGCGTTTGTAACGCCTGGTAGGGGACGGTTACAACCGTCCGCCTCCCTCAGCGATCGGGGGCTACAAGAAGCCCTGATCGGCTAGACAATTTCACCACCCTTTCCTCCTCCTCCACTGTCTCTCTCTCACAATCCTCTCCGATTGGCAGGACCCGGTGTTAGTCGCATGTCGCCGGAGCAGAGGGCTGCATCGCCGGAGTAGGAGACGAACGATCCCTTTCAAAGCAGGTAAAGCCCTTCTTCATAATTTATTTTTGTAGATCTAGCTTAGAGATTAAAAAAAAAAAGAAAAAAAGAAAAGGCAGGCGTCGGTCGGGGTGGCCGAGCAGCGTCGGCCACAGGCCACGGCGGCCGCAGGCCGTCGGCCGCGAGCACCAGTTGTGGCCGCAGGCGCGGCCGGTGTCGCTGACCGGCCGGGGAGCGCCGCCGGCTGTGGCTCAGGCCCTCCCCGAGTCCAATCTCCACTCCACAGGAGAAGAAAGAAGGGGAGGAAGAAAAAGAATAAGAGAGGAAGAGGATGAATAGAAAAAAAAAACATACCGGTGGTTGATCCGCAGCCGCAACCGCGGGCGCTGGCCTCGGCCGTGGGCCCCGGGTCGTCGGCCGGGGGATGCAGGTCGCTGGCAGCGGGACGCGGGTCGCCGAAGCAGCCTTGGGCACGGCCACGGGCATGACCGCAGGCACGGCCGCGGGCGCGACTGTGGGCACCGCAGGCCGACCGTCGGGCGCCGTCGACCGTTGCCCGTTCCTCCCGAGCTCACCCTCCTCCCTCCACGGGAGAAGAAATGAGAAGAAAGGGGGAAGGAGGAGTCGGGAGAAGAGAAGAGGAAGAGAAGAAAAGAAAAAAAAGAAAGAAAGGGAGAAGAACGTTCGGGAAGGAAGAACGAAGAAAAGAAAAAGAAAAAAAAAAGAAAAAAAGAAAAAAAAGAGAGAGACCCTTAACGGGTCCGACCTAACGGGTCGGATCCAAGTTCGGGTCCGAACCTGTTAGGCCAAATAAAAGAAAAGAAAAATGGGTTTAGCCAAATTTAACTAAAACCCAGCCCAATAGATTGGACTAAGTTCGGACGAACCCAAACTATAAATTGGGTTAGATCCGAATCAAATTAAGCCCAATTGAGTTGGGTTCCAAACCAATTAAGCTGAGTTAGTCTCAGCAGACCCAAATTGAATATGAATCAAGCCCAATTCAAAACCAATTTAACTAAATTGAGACCAAATTGACTTTGGGCTGACCCTGACTCAAGCCTAAATGAGCCACATTGATCCTGGACCAAAATTAAACCTAATTGGACTTGAAATTGAGCCCAATAACCTAATCAGAAGACCAAATTGACTCGATAGGGCTAGACCCAATCAGAAACCGAGCCCAATTCTTTAATTAAAGACCCAATTGACCTACGTGAACCCAATCTGGTTCTAAATCGAGGCAAGGGCTCTAAATTAAGTAAATTGGACTTGAGATCCAAGCAAGTAAATTCATGTTATGATAAATTAGAAAAATTATGAAATAAATAGAGAATAATGAGATCCCTATGTGATTAATTTAGGTGATCAAGGATTCATCATCTAGACGTAAGAAATTGGAAAGCAAATTGCAGTAAGTAATCTTGGCACTGATCTTAAAGTTTTTAAATTACTGTTTATTTACAATTATGAAAATGTATTGGTTATGATATATTTTTCTCAAAATTAGGATCAAGTATATGATTGCATGTGATTCATGAATTTGATTAAAGAGCATTCTTCATGAATATTTGATGGTGTAGGAGTTATGAAATTATGATTATGTTAGACTGCATGAAAAATGATATTTGAGACATGTTTATGTATTTTAAATTATATGATGCCATTTATCATTTTCCAACCTATTTATGATGATTATGATTTATAAAAGAAAAAGAATATGATTTATGAACTCTCAGATAGCTATGACCACCTCTAAAAATAGAGGCTAGTCGACACCCTGGAGCTAGCATCCAAAGAATAACAGGCCCTCTGCCAACGGGTTAATGTTGGTAACGAATAACAGAATTAGTCGACTAAGATTAACAGGCCCTGTCACGGGATTATAGTGACCATAGCAGCACATCCGTCTGAGAGTATGTTTTATAAAGTATGGATAAATGGCAATATTTCTATATGACTTGCATTATCATGATTATGAACTTTCATGGATGAAACATGCATTGCTTTATGACCTGATTTGTGTATATCATCTATAAAATATTTTATTTTTGCTACAACTGTTGGCTTTTTAATCACTGCATTGGCATAATTGTATTTGATCCAATAAGATAGTACTTGGTTACTTACTGAGCTGTATAGCTCATATCTTTTTCCTATTTTTTTTTTCTACAGATGAATAAGACTACTAGGAGCAGGGAGATTGGTGTTATTCAGGGTTGGGGTAACTGAAAATGTTATGTAATAATCAAATTTTAGAAGATCTGTACTGTTCCAACTTCATGAATAATGTTATGACATTAGTAAATGAAACTATTTATTTTTGTTATGAAATTTTAAGTGGCTTCGTGTTTTTATGTGCATAAGATTGCAATAGCATGGCCGTGTCATGATCCGGATTCGGGGCGTGACATTTAGTGGTATCAGAGCAATAGGTTTAATCAAGAGTAAAAAAAAAAGATAGTAAGAAAAATGGGTAGTTAATCCTCGTTCAATTAAATTCGGCATATTCAAAAGAAAGAAAATTAGTTAATTGAATTATGCTAATATTTTTGATAGGTGAAAATGAGGAACAGAGAGGAGGAAGTCTCGGCAAATATTGCAGCTCGGAGGAGAGGAGCAAGAGGGAGAGGACTTGCCAGGCAGCTAGCTGAGCAAACTCCTAACCCAGCTGCCACCCAGGCAGATTTTGCCGGAGCAAGTCAGATGATGACTCAGCTCCTTCAGATGCAGCAGGAGATGCAACAACAGATGCAGCAGCAGATACAGCAGCAGATGCAGATGCAGCAGCAGGTGCAGCAGCAGATACAGATGCAGATGCAGCAGCAGGTGCAGACTACTGCCCGACCTGCACAGTCCATTGAGTCCTACTATGAGCGATTCCATAGGCTCAACCCACCTATGTTTGATGGTGGAGCTGACCCTCTAGTTGCTGAGACCTGGATTCGGGAGGTAGAGAAGATGTTCAAAGCCTTGCAATATCCCAAAGAAGTGAAGGTCAGATCGGCTATCCCTATGCTGAAAGGGAATGCAGAGTTCTGGTGGACGGCCATTGAAGCTGCACTCGAGGGTGAGGACGAGCTACCGACATGGGAAGAATTCAAGAAGATGTTTTATGACCAGTATTTTCCTGAGTCAGTCAGAATATCTAAAGAAAATGAATTTTTATCTCTGAGGCAGACAGATGATATGACTGTGCTAGAATATGCCAACAAATTTACTGAGCTAGGTCGGTTCTGCCCTCAAATGATAGAGATTGAGAGAAGCAAGGCTAATAGATTTGAGCAAGGCTTGAGGGACGAAATTCGACCCCGATTGTTAGTTCTGATTTTTACCAGCTACGGAGAGGCCCTGGAGAGAGCACTGAAGGTAGAAGCAGATCTGAAGAAATCAGGAAAGGAAAGAGGTGAGCAGAA
The DNA here is from genome assembly GCF_009389715.1 of Phoenix dactylifera. Taxonomy (NCBI): domain Eukaryota; kingdom Viridiplantae; phylum Streptophyta; class Magnoliopsida; order Arecales; family Arecaceae; genus Phoenix; species Phoenix dactylifera. The sequence continues at coordinate 29,660 of NW_024068519.1, read as the reverse complement.
AAGGCCCGAGACGTCAAGGAATCTGATGAACCGACCAAGAAACTTTGAAGGCCCTCCTAACAAGAAGAAGAAATTTAAGGCTTGTTATTACTGTGACAAAATGCATTCTGGTCCTTGCTTGAAGAGGATGGGAGCCTGTTTTATATGTGGGCAGCCAGGACACATAGCCAGAGATTGCCCGAACAAAAAGAAGGTGGAATCTGAACCTTCTAGACCAACTGATCAGATGCAGAGAGGAGCTGCATGGGTGTACGCACTGACACGACAGGATGCTAGTACCAGTGACAGAGTTGTGGCAGGTATGATTCCCATCAACTCTGTTGATGCTTCAGTACTATTTGATTCTGGCGCTACACATTCCTTTATATCCTCCAAGTTCTCTGCGTCGTTGCATCTTATGCCTGATAAGTTAGATGAGCCTTTACTTGTTGCTACCCCTCTCAAGAAGACAGTGGTGGTGGATTCTGTTCATAAAAACTGCATAATTCAGATAGAGGACAGAAAATTATGGCTGACTTAGTACTGTTAGACATGTATGATTTTGATGTCATCCTTGGTATGAATTGGCTGTCTGAATATCATGCTCACATTGATTGCTTTGGCAAGAGGGTAGTGTTTCATATACCTGGTGAACAAGAAATTTTCTATCAGGGTGATGCACCCACTATGAGTCCCTCTTTGCACATTATCTCTGCAATGAGTGCAAGGAAGGCCCTCAGAAAGGGGTGTCAGGCCTACCTAGCTTGTGTGGTAGACACTACAAAAGAAACAAGACTAGAGGATATCCCTGTTGTGAGAGAGTATCTAGAAGTATTCCCTGATGATCTACCTGGATTACCTCTTGATCGGGAGATTGATTTTCCGATCGATCTCTTACCGGGTGTTGGGCCTATCTCGAAGGCTCCTTATCGGATGGCCCCGGCAGAGCTGAGAGAGTTGAAGGTTCAGCTACAGAAACTTCTAGAGAAGAAATTCATCCGCCCGAGTGTTTCACCATGGGGAGCTCCTGTACTATTTGTCAAGAAGAAGGATGGAAGTATGCGGCTGTGTATTGATTACCGGGAGTTGAACAAGGTTACAGTGAAGAACAAATACCCTCTGCCCCAGATTGATGATTTATTTGATCAGCTACAAGGTGCCCAAGTCTTCTCCAAGATAGATCTGCGATCTGGGTATCCTCAATTGAAAATCCTAGCAGATGATGTGCCGAAGACTGCATTTCGAACCAGGTATGGGCACTATGAATTTTTAGTTATGCCATTTGGACTAACCAATGCGCCAGCTGCTTTTATGGATCTGATAAACAGGGTCTTTAAGTAGTATTTGGATCAGTTTGTTATTATTTTCATTGATGATATACTGATCTATTCTAAGAGCAAAGAACATGAAGATTACTTGAGAGTGGTATTACAGATTCTTCAGGAGAATAGATTATATGCCAAACTGAGCAAATGTGATTTCTAGCTGGATAGTATTGCATTTCTTGGTCATGTAATCTCTAAAGAAGGGGTATCAGTGGACCCAAAGAAAATAGAAGCAGTGGTGGATTGGCCTCGTCCTACTAATGTCACTGAAATCAGAAGCTTCTTGGGTTTGGCTGGTTATTATAGAAGATTTGTGGAAGGATTCTCTCGGATCGCTACTCCTTTGACTTGTTTGACCCAGAAACGAGCAAAGTTTGTATGGAGTGAAGATTGTGAGCAAAGTTTTCAAGAGCTAAAGCAAAGGCTGGTATATGCTCCTATTCTTACTTTGCCAACCAGTACTGGAGGTTTCATCATCTATAGTGATGCCTCCAAGAAAGGATTAGGCTGTGTACTAATACAGAATGATAAAGTAGTAGCCTATACCTCTAGACAGCTGAAGCCATATGAGCAGAACTATTCGACACATGATTTGGAGTTGGCAGCAGTGGTCTTTGCTCTGAAGATTTGGCGACATTATCTATATGGTGAGCCTTGTGAGGTTTTTTACTGATCACAAAAACCTAAAGTATATATTTACTCAGAAGGAATTAAACATAGGGCAAAGAAGATGGCTTGAGCTACTAAAAGATTATGATCTAAGCATCAAATATCATCCGGGAAAGGCTAATGTTGTGGCAGATGCTCTCAGTAGGAAGTCAGCAGTGGGCTCCATATCTTTGCTTACCACTCAGAAGCAGATTTTGAAAGATTTTGATATGATGCAGATCGAGGTGATTACCAAGGGTGCTGGGAGTATGTTGACTAGTTTGTTGGTGCAACCTACCTTGATAGAAAGAATAAAGGCTGCTCAATAGACAGATGCATATTTGTGTCAGCTTAGAAATGATGTGGAGAGAGGGTTACAACCCGAACTCCGAATCCATCCGGATAGTACTCTGCGTTTGGGCAGTAGATTATGTGTGCCCAAGAATGCTGATCTAAAAAGAGAGATTCTGGAGGAAGCTCATCAGTCTCGTTTCTCTATTCATCCCGACAGCTCTAAAATGTATAGAGATTTACGGGAACATTTCTGGTGGCACGGCATGAAGAGAGAGATAGCAGGATTTGTAGCTCGGTGCTTGGTATGTCAGCAGGTAAAGGCTGAGCATCAGAGGCCGGCTGGTTTGCTAGAACCACTAGAGATTCCAGAGTGGAAATGGGAGCACATTACTATGGATTTTGTTACTGGGCTTCCGATGACAATAAGGAGGAATGATGCAGTGTGGGTGATTGTTGATCGCCTCACGAAGTCAGCTCACTTTTTACCCTTTTGGTTTGGCACTTCACTTGATAGGCTGGCTCAGAGGTATATTGATGATATTGTGCGCTTACATGGGGTACCAGTAAGCATTGTATCTGATCAGGACCCCCGCTTTGTATCTGGATTTTGGAGAAGCTTCCAGACTGCTATGGGCACTGATCTGAGACTCAGCACTGCTTATCACCCTCAGACTGATGGTCAGTCAGAGAGGACGATCCAGACCCTGGAGGATATGCTGCGGACTAGTATTGTTGATCTGGAAGGTTGCTGGGATGATCATATATCACTAGTGGAGTTTGCTTACAATAATAGTTATCATTCTAGCATTCAGATGGCACCTTATGAAGCCTTGTATGGAAGAAAATGTCGGTCTCCTCTACATTGGGATGATGTTGGAGAGAAGAAGTTGTTGGGCCCTGAATTAGTTCAGAGTGCTAGGGAGAAGATTCTACTGATCAGGAAAAGGCTCAAGGTAGCTCAAGATAGACAGAAAAGCTGGGCAGATAAGAAAAGAAGAGAAGTGAAATTTCAGGAGGGGGACTTTGTATTCTTAAAAGTTTCACCCTCGAAAGGTGTTACAAGATTTGGAAGACATAGTAAACTGAATCCTCGCTACATTGGACCCTTTGAGATTCTTGTCAGAGTAGGGGAGGTTGCTCACAAACTGGCTTTGCCACCAGAGTTATCCAATATGCATAATGTCTTTCACGTTTCTCTTCTACGGAGATACATTCCTGATCCCAGCCATATAGTACAGCACGAGCTCCTACAGATTGATAGAGACCTAATTTATGAAGAGTATCCTTTACGCATCATTGATCATAAGGAGCAGGTCCTGAGGCGATGTATCATCCCCTATGTGAAAGTTCAGTGGAGCAACCATTCGGAGAGAGAGGCCATATGGGAACTTGAGGAGGATATGCGAGCAAGACATCCGCAACTCTTTGAGAATATAGGTATATAAATTTCGACGACGAAATTCTTTTAAGGAGGGGAGAATGTGATAACCGCCCCGTTTCAGAAGAAATGGAAGGAGGCCATTACATCACTGTACAGGCGTTTGTAACGCCTGGTAGGGGATGGTGACAACCGTCCGCCTCCCTTAGCGATCGGGGGCTACAAGAAGCCCTGATCGGCTAGACAATTTCACCACCCTTTTCTCCTCCTCCTCCACTGTCTCTCTCTCACAATCCTCTCCGATTGGCAGGACCCGGTGTTAGTCCCACGTCGCCGGAGCAGAGGGCTGCATCGCCGGAGTAGGAGACGAACGACCCTTCAAAGCAGGTAAAGCCCTTCTTCATAATTTATTTTTGTAGATCTAGCTTAGAGATTAAAAAAAACAAAAGAAAAGAAAAGGCGGGCGTCGGTCGGGGTGGCCGAGCAGCGTCGGCCATAGGCCACAGCGGCCGCAGGCCGTTGGCCGCGAGCACCAGTTGTGGCCGCAGGCGCGGCCGATGTCGCTGACCAGCCGGGGAGCGCCGCCGGCTGTGGCTCAGGCCCTCCCCGAGTCCAATCTCCACTCCACGGGAGAAGAAAGAAGGGGAGGAAGAAAAAGAATAAGAGAGGAAGAGGAAGAATAGAAAAAAAAAAACATACCGGTGGTTGATCCGCAGCCGCAACCGCGGGCGCCGGCCTCGGCCGTGGGCCGCGGGTCGCCGGCAGCGGGACGTAGGTCGCCAGCAGCGGGACGCGGGTCACCGAAGCGGCCTTAGGCACGACCACGGGCACGACCGCAGGCACGGCCGCGGGCGCGACCATGGGCACCGCAGGCCGGCCGCCGAGCGCCGTCGGCCGTTGCCCGTTCCTCCCGAGTGTGAGGCCCAACAGTCCCACATCGGAAAGACTCGTTCCAGAGCCTGGGCATATGAGGCGGGTGTCTCCTAATCCTGCAGACGCGTTTTGGGAGGAAAACAAAACCGGGGAGGGGTGAAGGACGCTTGCGTGAAGCCCCGGAACCGGACAATATCTGGCAGGGGAGCCCCGCGGTCCCTCCTCATGTGGCCCCCATGTGGGCACTGGGTGCCTCACGTGCTCCGCGCAGGCGGGGGCGTGACATTTGGTATCAGAGCTGAGGACGGCTCTTGTCCGATGGTGGGAAGGGTGTGAGGCCCAATAGTCCCACATCGGAAAGACTCGTTCCAGAGCCTGGGCATATGAGGCGGGTGTCTCCTAATCCTGCAGACGCGTTTTGGGAGGAAAACAAAACCGGAGAGGGGTGAAGGACGCTTGCGTGAAGCCCCGGAACCGGATAATATCTGGCAGGGGAGCCCCGCGGTCCCCCTCATGTGGCCCCCACGTGGGCACTGGGTGCCTCACGTGCTCCGCGCAGGCGGGGGCGTGACACCGAGCTCACCCTCCTCCCTCCACAGGAGAAGAAATGAGAAGAAAGGGGGAAGGAGGAGTCGGAAGAAGAGAAGAGGAAGAGAAGAAAAGAAAAAAAAAAGAAAGAAAGGGAGAAGAACGTTCGGGAAGGAAGAAGGAAGAAAAGAAAAAGAAAAAAAGAAAAGAAAAAGAAAAGAAAAAGAAAAGAAAAGGAAAAAAAAGAAAAAAAGAAAAAAAGAGAGAGACCCTTAACGGGTCCGACCTAACGGGTCGGATCCGAGTTCGAGTCCGAACCTGTTAGGCCAAATAAAAGAAAAGAAAAATAGGTTTAGCCAAATTTAACTAAAACCCAGCCCAATCAGATTGGACTAAGTTCGGACGAACCCAAACTATAAATTGGGTTAGATCCGAATCAAATTAAGCCTAATTGAGTTGGGTCCCAAACCAATTAAGCTGAGTTAGTCTCAACAGACCCAAATTGAATATGAATCAAGCCCAATTCAAAACCAGTTTAACTAAATTGAGACCAAATTGACTTCGGGCTGACCCTGACTTAAGCTTAAATGAGCCACATTGACCCTGGACCAAAATTAAACCTAACTGGACTTGAAATTGAGCCCAATAACCTAATCAGAAGACCAAATTGACCCGATAGGGCTAGACCCAATCAGGAACCGAGCCCAATTCTTTAATTAAAGACCCAATTGACCTACGTGAACCCAATCTGGTTCTAAATCGAGGCCAAGGGCTCTAAATTAAGTAAATTGGACTTGAGATTCAAGCAAGTAAATTCATATTATGATAAATTAGAAAAATTATGAAATAAATAGAGAATAATGTGATCCCTATGTGATTAATTTAGGTGATCAAGAATTCATCATCCGGACGTAAGAAATTGGAAAGCAAATTGTTGTAAGTAACCTTGGTACTGATCTTAAAGTTTTTAAATTACTGTTTATTTACAATTATGAAAATGTATTGGTTATGATATATTTTTCTCAAAATTAGGATCAAGTATATGATTGCATGTGATTCATGAATTTGATTAAAAAGCATTCTTCATGAATATTTGATGGTGTAGGAGTTATGAAATTATGATTATGTTAGACTGCATGAAAAATGATATTTGAGACATGTTTATGCATTTTAAATTATATGATGCCATTTATCATTTTCCAACCTATTTATGATGATTATGATTTATAAAAGAAAAAGAATATGATTTATGAACTCTCAGATAGCTATGACCACCTCTAGAAATAGGGGCCAGTCGACACCCTGGAGCTAGCATCCAAAGAATAACAGGCCCTCTGCCAACGGGTTAAAGTTAGTAACGAATAACAGAATTAGTCGACTAAGATTAACAGGCCCTGTCACGAGATTATAGTGACCTGATTTGTGTTTATCATCTATAAAATATTTTATTTTTGCTACAACTGTTGGCTTTTTAATCACTGCATTGGCATAATTGTACTTGATCCAATAAGATAGTACTTGGTTACTTACTGAGCTGTGTAGCTCATATCTTTTTCCTATTTTTTTTCCTACAGATGAATAAGACTACTAGGAGCAGGGAGCTTGGTGTTATTCAGGGTTGGGGTAACTGAAAATGTTATGTAATAATCAAATTTTAGAAGCTCTGTACTGTTCCAACTTCATGAATAATATTATGACATTAGTAAATGAAACTATTTATTTTTGTTATGAAATTTTAAGTGGCTTCGTGTTATTGTGTGCATAAGATTGCAATAGCACGGCCGTGTCATGATCCGGATTCGAGGCGTGACAGAAGCTAATTACTAAACATCTAATTGTTGAACTGGTATTCAGTTTCATCACCAGCCATATAATTTTTGTAACCATTTCACTCTCACCATGTCTGTCCTATTTTTCTTCTCAAAAAATTACGATAACATCAAGCATGCAACATTGTAGCCTGAAACTTTGCCATCTAGAGCTGACCCCTATACACCTCTTAGTTGAAGGGCTTTTCTTTAGGTGAACATGTAGATACATGCATTTCCAAATTAAGCTGCCGCTACCTTTGATCCATCTCCGAACTCTTACATTTATTCAAGAATTGCAAAGAAAGTTTTACTTTTGAGATGTATAAATAACTAATGTGTTATAAATCTTAACATATCAAAACTTAGTTTGCATTGTACATCTATGATCTTTTGGATGTGCTTTGAGACACATGTTATTGCATTTTAGGCCTACATATGCTGGTTAGGCAATTTAGCATTCTATAGCTTTCAGGGAGCCGTGTCAATTCATGTAAGGAGATGTTTGATAACTAAAAAATGTTTAAAATAATTAAATTCAATAATTGAAGTTTAAAATAATCCATGTTCGCCATACTTGTGGATGAAACATATTTGAATATTGTGAATGCTGGCTTTTTATTATCATGCGAAATACATGGAAGACGTTGATAGTTGTCTGCATTACGATGGTCTCTCGCTGCTCATATCTCCATTAGAAAACAAAAAATAAAATACTAAAATAATCTTAGTACTTAGTAGCTAATTGCTTTTTTTTATAAAAAAAAGGGTTAAGATCTGGAACACGCCGCGTAAGCCCATTCACATTTTCTAGCGCACAGTTGCGAGGGAGGGGACGGGAACCAACGGAATCCGTTAGTTCCGTCGAGAGCCGTCCCCCACCCCCTTCATCACTCCAAAGCAATCCCACCGCCGCAGACTCGGGCTCCTCTCTCTCTATCCTCCTCCCTGGCCGTCGCCACCGTCGACCACTGAGATTGTTTCTCTGCCTCCAAAATGTCAAGCTATCCGAAACCTCTCCCTTCTTTTTTTTCCTTCTTTTTTTTTAAAAAAAAGTGCCTTGTAGAGAACAAGAATCTTCTCCTCCTGCATTGCATGTCTGTGTTATCTGATACTGACCAAAAGATGCTGCGATTACAAGACCAAGCAGCTTCAGATATGCCACCAGCCATTCAAACTATTCTTTCCACTTTTCATTTGAATAGTGTTAATTGAAAATATTTCTTGGCTCAGGGAGGGAGGGAGATGCAACATTCCGTTTTTATTGAGATGTCTAAGCACACATAAACTGGTACCTGTATTGGTAACGTATGCAAAAAACCAAAAGGTAATTAACAAGGAGATCAAGCAAACATACAATCATGTAAAGATAACATCCAGATGACATTTTCTGTTGCTTGATAAGAATCTTGAAATCTTGGAAGAATGGAAAGCTCCATGATGTTTAGAATGCTGCTTGAAATGCTGTTGGATCTGATGCTTGAGGCAGTTTTGCATCCATGGTTGCAGAAGTATACCCATGTAGCGTTCATTCAGCATGAAGAAACAAACAGAAACAAGAGGACATACAAGAATCCAAATTAATGGAGAAAATTGTTCATCTTCCCTAAGAGAATGTAATGTTTTCCCTTTCCGGATTTTTTTTTATTGTGGGGGGTGGGATGGCTAGTATCCTGCCTTTATCCAGTGGAAGTGTCACTACAAAAAAATATGGTTTTGCCGACTCTTCCCCGCCGACGCTATCAAAAAGCGTCGGCGAATTTCGAGCGGGGGTCGAAACTCGACGACGCTTTTTGATAGTGTCGGGTGAAATTTAGAGACGACGACGCTTTAAAGCGTCGTCGGAGGCCAAAAGGGGCCCAACTCCCCCGATCCCTCCTTCTTCACCCAGCCGCTCCCCCGATCTTAGAGACGACGACGCTTTAAAGCGACGTCGGAGGCCAAAAAGGGGCCCAACTCCCCCGATCCCTCCTTCTTCACCCAGCCGCTCCCCCGATCCCTCCTTTTTCACCCAGCCGCTCCATCCGCCGAAGTTCTTCTTTTAATCCCACACCGGAGACCCCACCCGTTCTCCCCTTTTCTTTATCTACTGCACCTTTGGGCTTCTCCGTTCTTCTTTCTGCTACTCTTTGGCATGGGGTGTTGGGAGGGAGAGGATGGGGATCGATCTAAACATGATCGAGGAGGAGGAGGAGGAGGCGGCGGAGCACCCGACCTCACTCCAGCCACCGCAAACCCACCACCACCACCGGCGGCAGCCCCCTCATCCTCCGCCGCCGGCTGCGGCGTCGGGCGGAGTAGTTGCCGGTGTGCTTGGAGCTCTAGCATGCCTGCGCGGGGCCGCTGATATCCTTGCCGAGGAAGGGGAGAGTGGTGGTGTACTTGCCGCAGGGGCATCTCGAGCAGCTTGGAGACGGCGGCGGCGTTGGGCTCCTCCGTTACGATGTGCCTCCCCATGTCTTCTGCAGCGTCCTCGATGGCAAGCTTCGGGGTTTTTAGCGACGCTTTTAAGCGTCCCTAAAAAGCGTCGCTAAAAATCAACCTTTTACAACGCTTCTCAAGAGCGTCGGAAAAAACTTTTTCCACTCCGGTATGGTCGACGCTTTGGTGACGCTTCTGTATGCGTCGGGGGTACTTTAGCCGACGCTAAAAAGCGTCGCTAAAGGTCCAAAAAAGCGTCGGGATAGGTCCTTTTTCCTGTAGTGTGTGATTGTAACTCTGAATTGTCAACAAGATATTTAGTTTGTGATGAAAGGAATTCTAGAGAAACAAAAGGAGTATTAGCAGAACAAAACCTCAAAAACTTCAAAGAAAATTAAAATATGTTGGTTGGAAATAAATAGAATTGCAGAATCTAACTTGAGCTTTGTTCTTCCAACCGACAGCTCTCCTGTAGATTCTTTCTTAACTTGGTATATCTGACTTTCTTTCATTGAAAAAACTTCATATGAACTTTCAAATATGTGCTCAAACTGCAATTATGAATGCAGTTTGTGCATTCTTGATGGTGCAAGATCATCTGCCTTTTGTTTGATCTCGGTGACTTCGGAAGGTGGTTGTGGAACTTCCAAAGCAAAAATTGCTTTGAGAAACTCATATGATGCAAAAAAGATGGCTCCTTGAGAAACATACATAGCCAACCTCGGAGTCAAGCCCCTAAACACGGACAAAGAGAAAATATCAGCTTATAGCAAAATTTAGGTGAAGTAATCTCAATACTGAAGATTACAAGCATAATTACAGGCTTAGAGAATAAGTGAATCGGCTGTTCAATTGTCAACAGAGGAAGAATGATTGCATGGATTTTTTGGGGGAAAAACATGGATTCATTTAAAGTAACTACGTGATAGAGACATGATGAAATTACACTCACCTGTAAAGACCTTGCATACCTTCTTCCCTAGCTATTTCTTGAAGCGCATGGACAACCCCATTGTACCTTCCAAGAGTTCCAGGAGCCTAGATAATAATTTCTCATTAAAAGTACAGAACTCTCTAAGCTCACACATGTAAATGGCTACAAGGCATAAAAAAGTATCTGATCTCATATTCCCAAAAATGATGATCATATTCAAGCCATCAGTTTCAACAAATTGCTTTCTTGCAGTTGTTTAGTTACTTATCAAGTACTTTCAGTATTCATTTTAGTTAATTGCATCTAGCATTCATTTAATTGGGACTCAAAGGGAAGGCCTGACCTCATTATGACTTTTGTAATCAAGAATGCCTCCCTTGCATTAAATATTTTATAATTTTGCTCTCAAAACTACAAATAATACATTTATCAAATCTAATTAACTAATCGCAAATAATACATCTACCGAGCATAATCTAACTTATCTAGCATTTTTTGTCCAACCCACCTGGCCAGATTTTCGGCAGGTCTGCGCAAGGAATATCGGCCTGCCAAGTTTTATTGGCCTCAAAATTTCAGGCCTGAGTTGATTTTGGGTCAGGGTCAGGCACGAGCTGGATATAAGTTTATCTTTCGCTTGGCTTGCCTACCCAAACAGTTTATATATGATAAATGTATCAATAATTCCTAATATTGTCCTTAGTTTCAACCCTAAAATTGTTTCCTTTATTCCTTCACCCACTTCCCCTCTCCTCCCACTTTGGCAGCTTTCCCTTTCTTTCCTCTATCCCTTCATCCCTTCCCTCCTCTGCCACCATAGACGCACCACTTGTCAGTGGCTACCATTGCACCTAAGGTATGATGTGTCCCCTCTCTATCATCTTAATCCCTTAATCTCCATCTCATGGCTCTCCTCTCCACTCCCCGACACCACTCTCAACTACACCATCCAGTACCTAATCGTTGATCCATGACTCCTCTCTTTCCCAAAACTAAACCACAACCCCAACCTTCCCCCTTTCTCTTTCCCAAACATCACCTCTACCCATATAGGCCTAGCCCCTCCCCCTCCTCAACCCCCGTATTTCTCTCAAGGCAGCCATGAAATGAAGGTTGCCTTTGAGTGTTGAAACTAGGGTTAGGCCATGCAGGGCTCATCCTACCTTAGGCCTATGGTTTAACTATTTAATAATCAGGCTGGATTTGGGTTATATTAAAGTAGGTGCAAGGTCAGCTAGTTTAGGCTCCTGCCAACTATTTGGCTCTTGACCTTGCACTATGACCTGAAATGAACCTGGCCCAGCCAAAAAATATCTAGGTTTATTTGATATGAATGACAGAACATACTAAAGTTTCCAAATATTAACAAGTTCATGTGATAGTACATTATACCTTTAGAAGGCACTATACACCCAATATTTGACAAGTAACTATTAGAACGGTGCTTATATACGACATGCCCACCCTTAGTAGTTTTTTGTGTGTGAAACCATCCAATTGTGATTTATTGGCAAATTTTTTTATAATGATAATATAGTTAATTTATTCATGATCAAATTCCTATTCATGACCCAGAAATGTCAAAACACATGGCACGATGCTGACGGAACTTGGTATATTTCTGCTGCATCTGTAATTGTTTAGTGTTATATCTGAAGGTTTTTCTATCTCCAAGTGATATATTTTCTGGGACCAATGTTTCTTTTCCCGTATTATGACAGGTAGTAAGCAATAAAGCTTTTTGAATTTTGTGTTATTTATGTTGGAGCTTTCATAGGAGGGCTGGCCTATGATCCTTTCTGCATTTTCGCTTTCATGAAGGTCAAATCTACAATAGATAGAACTTTTTTGTGTTGCTTGTCATAACTTTATACATGTGTATTTGGGTTGTTCCTCTCTGATCCTCAAAAGGGAGGAATAAATTGCACGGTTCATGTAGTTTGTCTTACTCTATTTTAAGGTCTGCCGTTTTGATACCGGATTCTGTGCCGGTGCCACATTAGCACTGTATCAATATGATACAGAATGAATTTTTTTTTGGGGAAACTAATGTCCGGTCCATTCTTTGACCGGACTGTAATGTTTAATCCCTGTTGAACATAACTTTAACAACCGGTCCATACCCATTTCCAATGCATAATAAATTTTCATGAAAAGACCATAATGCCCTTCACCTCCTTCATCTTCATTTTCCCTTTTTTTTCCTCTGTTTTGAATCCTATTCCTTCCAAGCCATCCCGTAAGCTCCGCGTGTGCCCGTTCCGCTTCCACATCATCGGCTCCGATCTCCAAGCTAAGTGCGACTGCCTCTCCGCCGCCGTCTTCCTTGCGCTCGACCTCCACCCGTGCTTCTTCCCCACCGTCGCCGCCTGCGAGAGAATCCGGAGGAGAAAGGATCTCGGCCGCGCTCCACCGGCCACGTCGCTAAGCCACCGCTGGCCTCGGCACTCTTCCGGCGTCGCCAGCCTCGCGGGAGGAGGAGGGAGGAGAAGAAAGAAGAAAGAAGAAAGAAGAAAGAAGAAGAGGCATAAGGAAGAAGAGAAGAAAAAAGAAAAGAAAAAAAAAGAAAAGAAAAGAAAAAGAAAAAAAGAAAAGAAAAATAAATAAATAAATGTATAAATAAATATATATATATATGAATGAACGAATAAATAAATAAATAAATAAATAAGATAATAAATAAGATAATAAATAAATATATTTCAATAAAATAAAATAATAAATAAATAAATAACGACCGACACTCTTCCGGCGTCGCCGGCGTCGCGGAAGGAGAAGAAAGGAGGGAGGAGAAGAAGGAAGAAAGAAGAAGAAGCTTCGGAAAGAAAAGAAGAAAAAAGAAAAGAAAAAAAGAAGAAAAAGGAAAGAAGAAAAAAGAAAGAAAAAAGAAATAAATAAATATATAAATGCATATAACAATATATCTATGAATGAATGAATAAAGAAATAAATAAATAATTAAAATAATAACTAAATATATTTCAATAAAATAAAATAATAAATAAATAAATAATAAGGAGGGAGGAGAAGAAGAGAAGAAAAAAGAAAAGAAAAAAAAAGAAGAAAAGGGAAAAAAAGAAAAGAAAAAGGAAAGAAAAAGGAAGAAAAGAAGAAAAAAAGAAAAATAAATAAATAAATGCATAAATAATTATATCTACGAATGAATAAATAAATAAATAAATAAGATAATAACTAAATATATTTCAATGAAATAAAATAAAAATAAATAAATAAGATGGGAGGAGAAGATAGAAGAAAAAGAAAAGAAAAAAAAGAAAGAAAAGGAAAGAAAAAGAAGAAAAGGAAAGAAAAAGAAGAAGAAGAAAAAGAAGGAAAAGGAAAGAAAAAGAAGAGAAGGAAAGAAAAAGAAGAAAAAGAAGAAAAGAAAAGAAAAAGGAAGAAAAAGGAAAATAATTAGTGAGTGACAGTTAGGTTAGTAAGCTTGGTACACATATAATATAGTATGACATATTTAAGTAAGCTTAGCATACGGTTAGTCAATATTTGAACACTTAATCTAGTCTAGCACACGGTTAAATCTTTCTTAACTATGTACCGAGAAGATTTAACTATGTGTTCCTTGAGCGCTTTTGAGGCTTTCTTCGGCGAGAAGATGGACTGAAATTGGATGGCTTTCAATACCCCATATAAGGTTAGATTAAGTGTTCAAATATTGATTAACTGTGTGCCAAGCTTACTTAAATGTGTGCCATGGTATATTACCTGTGTGCCAAACTTCTCTGCATACACTTAAATCTTCTCTGCACATAGTTAAGTGTTCTATACATCACATAGTTAAGTTAAGTATTCTTTGTACACAATTAAGTCTTCTCTGCACATACTTAAATCTTCTCTGCATACAGTTAAGTATTTTATACATCACATTTCTTTCATTCTCTTTGTTTTCTTTCCTTTTCCTTCTTCTTTTTTTTCTTTCTTTTTCTTTTCTTCGTTTTCTTTCCTTTTTCTTCTTTTTCTTTCCTTTTCTTCCTTTTTCTTCTTTTTCTTTTCTTTTTTTCCTTTTCTTTCATTTTTTTCTTTTTCTTTTCTTTTTTCCTTTTCTTCTTTTTCTTTCCTTATTTGCTTTTTCTTTCCTTTTTTTCTTCTTTTTCTTTCCCTCTCTTCTTTTTCTTTCCTGCTTCTTTTTCTTTCCTTCTCTGCATACAGTTAAGTATTCTCTGCATCACACAGTTAAATGTATGCAGAGAAAACTTAATTGTGTACAGAGAACACTTAACTGTGTGCATCATACAGTTAAGTGTTTTTTGTATACAATTAAGTCTTCTCTGCACATACTTAAATCTTTTATGCACACGGTTAAGTATTCTATGCATCACACAGTTAAGTTAAGTATTTTCTGTATATGATTAAGTCTTCTCTGCACACACTTAAATCTTATCTGCATACAGTTAAGTATTCTCTGTACACAATTAAGTCTTCTCTGCACATACTTAAATCTTTTCTGCACACAGTTAAGTGTTCTATACATCACACAGTTAAGTTGAATATTCTCTGCACACAATTAAATCTTCTCTGCAGATACTTAAATCTTTTCTGCATATAGTTAAGTGTTCTATGCACAGTTAAGTGTGTGCAGAGAACACTTAATTATTTACAGAGAACACTTAATTGTGTGCATCACACAGTTAAGTGTGTGCAGAGAAGACTAATTGTGTACAGAGAACACTTAATTGTGTGCATCACACAGTTAAGTGCTCTCTGTACACAATCAAGTCTTATCTACACATACTTAAATTTTCTTTTTCTTTCCTTTTCTTCTGTTTTTTTTCTTTTTTTCTTTCTTTTTCTTTCCTTTTCTTCTTTTTTTCTTTTCTTTTTTTTTCTTCTTCTCTTCTTCCTTTCTTCTTCTTTCTTCTTTCTTCTCCTCCTACGAGCCGACGGCGCCGGAAGGGGGCCGAGCCGTGGCGGCCCCCTTTCTTTTTTTTTCTTTTATTTATTTATTCATTCATTTATTTTTATTTATTTATGCATTTATTTATTTTTCTTTTCTTTCTTTTTTTCTTTTCTTTCTTTTTTTCTTTTTTTTCCTTCTTCTTCTTTCTTCTCTTCTTCCCTTCTTCTTCTTTCTTCTTTTTTCTCCTCCCGCGAGCCGACGGCGCCGGAAGGGGGCCAAGCCGTGGGAGGGAGCAGGGCTGCCGTCGGCGGCGGCTGGCCAGCGGAGAACACCTCTCCTCCCGCGAGGCTGGCGGCTCCGAAAAGGGGCTGGGCCGCGGAGGACGCGGGAGGAGGGCGGGCCGCGGCCGGCGACGGCCGCAGGAGGAGGCTCGTGAAGGGGTGGGGGCGAGAGCATGCCTGGCAGCGCGGCCTTGGGAGGGGGCTCGGGAGGGAGCAAGCCGAGGCTTGCGGCGGTCGCGGGAGGGAGCTCAGGTGGGGGCGGAACGTGGGCCGTGGCGGCCACAGAAGGAGGCCGTGGGAGAGGGCTTGACCGTGGCGGCTTTATTTATTTATTTTTTATAATTATTTTATTTCATTAGAATATATAATTTATTTATTTATTTATTTATTCATTCATTTATTTATATTTATTTATGCATTTATTTATTTATTTATTTATTTTTCTTTTCTTTCTTTTTTTTCTTTTCTTTCTTTTTTTCTTTCCTTTTCTTTTTTTTTCCTTCTTCTTCTTTCTTCTCTTCTTCCCTTCTTCTTCTTTCTTCTTTTTTCTCTTCCCGCGAGCCGGCGGCGCCGGAAGGGGGCCGAGCCGTGGCGGCTGTTGGAGGGGGCCGCGGGAGGGGTGGCAGGGCCGCCGTCGGCGCCGGCTGGCCAGCGGAGAACACTTCTCCTCCCACGAGGCCGGCGGCTCCAGAAAGGGGCTGGGCCGCGGCGGACGCGGGAGGAGGAAGCGGCCGACGACGGCCACAGGAGGGGGCTCGTGAAGGGGCGGGGGCGGGGGCATGTCTGGCGGAGCGGCCGTGGGAGGGGGCTCGGGAGGGGGCAAGCCGAGGCTAGCGGCGGTCGCGGGAGGGAGCTCAGGTGGGGGCGGAACGTGGGAGGGGGCTCGGGAGGGAGCGAGGCCGCGGTAGGGGGCTCGGGAGGGGGCGAGCCAGGGTCGGCGGCGTCCACGGGAGGGAGCTCGGGCGGGGACGGGCAGTGGTCGGCGGCGGCCATGCATTTTTTTTCTTGTTCTTCTGGGAATGTTAGATCAAAAGGGGTAGGGGCATTTTTGGTATTTTTTGAAAAAAAAGAAAGAAGCTAAGGGACCAGGAATTAAAGTTGGTGGAGATCTTGGACCAAAGATTTTAAGACCGGTCAACAGAGATTTCTTGTTATAGCACGGTCTTTTGAAGGATAGGAAATTAATTACCCCTTTTTTTTTTTTTTACGTATGGAGTATCGTACATCTTTCGTACCAGATATTAGTACCGAATAAAATAATATAGTATGTTCTGTACTGTTCGATTCGAGTTAGTACGGCAAATTATACTTTGTTCCATATAACTGCAGATCATAGGTAGTTTGTGTAGCTAACGTAAATGCTTCGTGGCCCAACCCTAGTACCAAGCTCCATCATCACGTGTCGTGCTATCGCTAACTTGGCAACCTAATGTCGCACCACAGAAGGCAGAAAAAAGGTAGATGGGAAGAAGGCTAACAAAAACCAACGCACAGCCTTCCCTGTTTTCTTCGTCCGCGGTGCATTCAAGTTACGGATTCCAGATGTCAAAACGAAAAGCAGGTTCAGGAATAAAAGTGGACGGTTTATAACATCAACAGTCTCATGGATATGAGATCTAGCATACACTGTATAACCAATGCTTTAGAGAAGGCTCTTGCTCATGAACAAGCTTGTCATGTAATTTTGTACTATTATCATGAACATTACAATCCTCGGAAGCAGAAATTTCGCCTGAGGATTCAATGACTGCACATAAGGAGTCTGTTTCTTGTTGGCACCGTCCAAGTGTGCAATCAGTTGAACTTAAAAGATCCATGTTCCAGTCGAAGTTAAGACCAGAACTTGGATTTCTTAAAACAATGATTGCCTCTTTCGAAGTTTTCAATGGTTGAAATGTATAAGTTGAATAATGAGAACCATGAGTTTGTAGAACTTTTTCTACTAAATTCACAACATTACCACTAGAAACATCTTCACATTCAGTTGCGACAATACCTCCTTCACTCTGATTAGCAGATAAGTCAGCCAAAGAATTTCTTTCTGCAATGGTGCAGTTATCATCTGTTCCATCCGATCCATTGCTAGTGGGTTTGGTCAGAAATTTCTCCCTAATTGTACTTTCATATGCGTGTGCCAGATCATTGGAACCTCTTGGCTTGCCACCTTATCGATTCCATAAGAGTCTACAGGCAAATGAGAATCACCGACCTGGCCATTTTTACAGATGAAAGAATTAATGACATTCCTATTGCATGAAGCAAACAATAACCTTTTCTTGATTGTTTTCAGAACTTCAAAGTTTGACTTTGCAGATGATGAGAAACAGCTACTGGATGTGAGATTATTCCAAAAATTTTCTCCATTGGCAGATTTAGATTTATGCTTTGTTTGGCCATCAGAATAGCATATGAGATTATCCTTATGACAAATGTCGTGGTATTTCAAGCTTCCATTGGTATGAAAAATTGCTGGCTGACCAACATAATCCCAGATCCCTGCAACTGGTGATATAAATAAACTTCGCTGTACTTACTCTGTTGCTAGGAGCTTTGGTTTCAGATTGTGCATTGCTTTTTGCACGAGAAATAGAGACATCCTCCTTGAGGAAAAATGTATTTGGCTCAAAGGATTGCACTTCCATTGGAACCCACCAATATCTGTTGGAAGATCTATTGCTTTTTGAAGGCCAGCATGAAACCCTATATAGAAGTGTCCTTGACTGCTAAAGAGTAGCAATATCTACACTGAAAAGAATTACAAACACTTCAACAACTCAGAAAAGCACAAGAGTGAATATTTAGCAGCAAAGAAATAGTTACAGCACGATAAAATGGAGCATGCATTCTAATAAAACTCTTGATAATTTAGGCATTTCAAGATATCCGAGTAAAAGCCTGCATAGCTAATACCAATATGAATAAATGCATACAAAATGGCGATCATAATGTCTGAAAAAGGTATAAGAAAATTTTATTATTTTACTAAGTAATTACATCACAACTAGCACAGTGTAATGAAGAGCACCGCAGAGGTGATTCCAAAAAAGTTGAATGATAGAACTAATTAACTGGAGGTTTTATTTCTAGCAGACTTGAATATAGGAAGCAAATTGCCCAGGTCAAATCAGTACGCAAGCTCACAAATTCCAATGAAACCTAACAAGTACGCAACTACACATAAATCAGAAAAACCGAGATTAAATCAAAAACTCTGTTCTTCTCGGAGCTCTTGCATCAAACAGGAATTCTGCATAACCTAGCATCGAAATTCCCCAACACCACTAACTCAGACACAACATATCGTCCGATCATAAGTTCATATTTTTGAAATTTAACTGCAGATCCGACATAGTAGAAAGTACAATTATCGGTGCAAAATGAAGCACAGATTTCTTCCAAGGATATTCATCAATTCACATTCAAGACAATACCTTTTCCAAGAAATCACAAACCCTAGCTCTAGATCGATGGGATTTATACCTCAAAGGGATTCGAAGGAGAGGAGCCTGCTCTAAACGGAGTAGGACAAGGGCTTCTCTACTGCGGGCTTGGGTGCTCTTCGAGGTCCTCCGTCTGCCTCCTCTTATATATCGTTCGAAGAGGAGATTCTCTCGAGCGAGCATAGTTCCCGATTCCAAAACTCTCCAAAATCATTATTTTCACTATCCAATCTAACTCTCTTCAGCTGCGGTCGATCTCGACCGAAATCTGGAACATTTTCTTCGTGGAGAGGACACAGCCTCGGCCCTGAGAAAATGGCTTGGCTTTGCGTCAATGGGAGGTTGCTACAGCTGCTTTTTATTACAAGAAAAAATATTTTATCCAAATCCAACCCAGATCGTAATCTTTAGGCTATAAAAAGAAAATTAAAATTATAAATTTTTTTTCTTCCCACAAATTTTGGACTGGTTGATATTTAGTCGCTACAGAGCGATACTTAAATGGACAACCCAATTCTCAAATTCTACAGTATTTTCAATTCAATTCTATAGAAATATTGAAACAGATATGAAGAGTTTTTTTTTTTTCCTTTGAGCACCGACGGCAAAGCTAATATATAGACTATAATAAACCACCTACCCACTGTATTTAGCACCAAAAAATTCAGTTTATTAGATAAACATCATAGCATCCTTATTAAAAAAAAATTATAAATATATTTTATTATTTTATTTTTAGAATTAGGTTTTGATCTTAGCTATACCGAGAGCTTGTCTAAGTCCCATGGTTATTACTGCCACATTGGACGGGACCGAAAACCAGCAAACCAACCTCTGGCCCATCCGGTTTCTTAAAGGATTTGGAATGCATTCGGATCCATCAAAAAATTAGCTAGTTCTCAGAAAGAACAAGCTAAAGTTTTTTTTTTTTTCAAATTAGGAATGGGAGGCAACCTCTTCAACTCTTACAAAAGAGTATTAACAGGCATCAGTAGAGAGAAGCAAACTGACAACTAAAAGCATCATGAAGCAAAACAAACAGCTGCAGGGATTGCTGCAACCTAGAGTGAGGGTTCATCAAGCTCACATCCTATACTAGCTAATCCGATCAGCTACATGAAATGTTGTAACCCATATCAAGGGTTCATCAAGCTCACATCTCATATTAGCTGTCACGCCCCGAACCCAACACCCGGGTCCGGCACGCGACCGGCCGCATGAGCCCTAGAGCAGTGCCCTAGAGATCATGCAAGGCCTATGATTATCAAAAATTCCAATAAATCCACAATTAATTTACTAATTCAAATAGACAAATCCGACATGTCCAAATAAACAAATTTGGTTCAATTACAAAATCTTCAAATGTTCATCGACATCAAAGAAGGATAAACAAACTAACTAACTAATAACTCTGGTACTCGCACTCTGCGCCCATCCCATCCAAATCTATGCATCCTGTAGCTCTGGTAAAAAAAAAGAAGAAGGGGGGTGAGCTTTACAGCCCAGTAAGAATTCCTACACATCCATACCAACACAATAATAATATGAATTTGAAAGCCACGGCAAGTCGAATCACATACCATGAAGTCATAAACCAACTATCAAAGCTCAACAATTGATATAAATATGTACACCAAACATTAATAAAAGTCCAGCCATACAAGAATAATATAGCATATAATAGCTCATAAATCCGTATTATAGTTTTAATGCCTTTCCTTCAATTTGATCCGGATTAATTATCTTTCCGACTTTGGGTCAAATCTCGGTCACATTTCTCAGCCTGTGGTGGGGCATCCAAATTATCACATTTTCAGCCTGTGGCAGGGCCTGCACATTATAGTTCCACATTTCTAGCCTGTGAGGGGGCCTACCAAAGTATCACATTTTCAGCCTGTGGCGGGGCCTGCACATTATAGTTCCACATTTCTAGCCTGTGAGGGGGCCTATCAAAGTACCACTTTTTCAGCCTGTGACGGGGCCTGCCATATTAACAAGATAAACCCAAAGTTCCTTTTCATACAATCCAGTTTACATCCACACATCAATTTCTTTGTATTTATTTCCGGCTTTAAACTAACCACGGTCACGTTTCCAGCCCGTGACGGGGCAACCAATATCACATGGTTAGTTTAGAGCACCACATCCATCAGTCCACTTATGTAGGTGTAAGTTATGCGCATGCATGCATCCATCACACTACCAATCATAAACCAGCACAATCAAAATATAATTAAATATAAAACTATTTATGCTTTGTTTGGATCATAGCATATCAAATATATATATGGTGTAAAAATATTTATATCATGCAGGATTGGCGTACAAGGATTCTTACTCTTTGCTGACAACCCAGACAGACCACCGTGATCTACGAACTAGGGTGCGTAGAACCTTGGTCAATGTCTCTTTGTCCAACAGTTTGTTACCCTACAGAACCAAATCAATATTAAAAAATTATCCGGAGTATCTGACAACCCAAAACCCTCCATTGACCCACGACTATCCAGCAATCCTTACAAACAATAATCTCCTCGAATCAAACTAGAGAGAGAAAACTCCAATCTAGAGAGAGAAAATGGTGAGAGAAATAATCCAAGTAGAGAGAACCTAGGAGAGAGAAGAGAGGAGATAGAAAACTCTTCCTCCTCAAAATGAGGGAAGCCGATCCATCTCCCTCTCTTCTCGAATTAGGATGGCACAGCCACCAAGGTGCCCATCCTTGGCGACGATGGCCGGCCTGTGACGACCCTCAGCTGTGGCACCACCGGAGACGGTGGTCGGCCGGCGGCCAACCAACGAGGGGAAGAGGAGACAACGGGATCACGAGGAAGAAGGCCTCGGATCCCCCATCCCCCATCTTCAAATAAATCATAGAAATCCCTCACCCATCTCCATACAACCCGATCGACACCCAACACCATGGATCTCGGCCAATCCCGGCAGCCGGCGGCGGCAACAACCGGAAAGAAGAGGCCGAAACAGGGGTACCCTGTTTCGGACTCTTCTCCAATGATTCACCGGCCAAATCCCCAACCACAGCAGCCCTAAATCTAGCAAATGACATGCAAGGAGAGGAGCCACACTTACCTCGGTCCGACAGTGTGTTCCGGCGATCTTTCCGGCGAGAGATGGGTGGAAGAACCCGTGAGCAACTCCCTCGGATCCAAGCTTCTTCACCCGTCGGAATCTTCGACAAAGGGAAGTGGTCTTCCTCCGCGGCCGGCCGGATCCCGGCGTCGGCGCTGGGTCTCCTCCGGCGATCGACCTCACGCCGCCGCCGCCCCCTCTCCCCCCCCCCCCTTTTTTTTGTGTGTTTCTTCTCCCACGATCGTGCCTAGGGCACGATCGTATATGGTGGATGGGCCCGGTCTTTTCGGGCCGGCCCATCCACCCCCTTTTTTTTTTCTTTTCTGGGGTATTACATTAGCTAAACAATCAGCCATTTGATTACCTTCCCAAAGTATGTGAGTTGCTGAGAAAATAGATAGTTGCTAGAATAAGTAAACAAAAACCTATACTTTAAACAGGGATACAAATTGCTGATATTAGACGTGGTATACAACCGCCAAACCACTGCACAATAACTTGTTGGTCTTTGGCCGAGATTTAACAACCATGCTAAGTCTGAATCTAGTAAGAGATATATTTAGTAAAAGATACTGATAGATATCTTTTTATTTATTTTTCTATAAAATAAATTGTAATAATCTATCATTTTTATGGTATAGATATTTTATTATTTTTGATGAGGATCATGGATATTGCATATGTAATAACTAATTAAATTATGACTATCATAACTTTTATATTATGCATATTTTTTATTTTTTTATTTTTTAAAATTTTTATTACTTCTAAATATTCATTATTATATTGTATAAATGATTCCATAGGTCAATGGATTATTCCATGTTTCACCCATAGCTGAATTGTTGACTCATGACCCAAACACTAATGAGTTAACATCTAAGTCAGTTTTCAAAATATTAACATGGATGCCTATCTTTGGTAATATTAGTATGCCTATATTTTTTTGTATATGTGACATACCAATGCAGTTACATGATATAAACTCAAAATAAAGGAAAATACTTCAGGGTGCCCATCAGTACACAAGAAAAATTTTTTCAAGCCCACTCAAAACCGGCTAGGCAAGTTAATACTTAATCACTTTGTGTGTATCACACCAATTCTCTTGAGCCATACCAATTTTTTATGCCTTTTGATTGAAGGAATTTTTTTGTATATACAAGATAAGTAGACAAGCAACCTAGAGACAACATTGTATATGCCAATTCTCTATAAGTAGACAAGTATTGTATATACCAAATTTCTTATGCCTTCAATGGTCGGTTCTCTTTGAGGAAGAAATTTTTGATAAATTAATCCATGTTTCTAGGATAGTTTTGCAAGGACTTGTTGTTACTTAAATGAGTATTGGTTCCAATCACTCATTAGTAATCATCACTTGATTCAGCTAGATATCAATCGGGTCTTGTATGTGCCTAATCAGTTACACACTTTCTCATCCCCGATGAATTAAATGATGATCGGAAGTGAATTTTGACAACCTAGGACCTTACTGACATAGCCTAGCCAGAATGTATTCTTTTATATTCCTTAGTCCTAGTATCATTATCCAAGTTCTTCCTAGTGCATATCGATGTGAATTAAACATACGTTTATATGGATCCTTACATACTCTTTCCATTTAAGCTTTGACGTTATTCTTAGCCTTAAATCCAATCACAATACTATGATCAGTTCGTGGCTCCAAAAGAAATCATTTTCTAGTGTTCCCTAATCCATATAGGGCATGAGTTAGGTCTAGTCTGATATCATTTTGTAACAATCCACAATCTTATAAAAAGAAAAAAGAAAAGCTAGCTGGAAGGTATTATTTTGAGTTTCTTAATCCTATACAAGTACTCAGGATCTCTCTAGCACATAACTGATGTAGGACTAAAAAAATGCACGTGTAGATCCTCTCATGGGTGATCTATAATTTTTTACTATTTAATATACTCATATTTTTGCATATTTTGTTTGAAGAGACATATATATAATTGTAATTACCTCGCATGGAAAGCATAGTTGCCCACCAATTTGACTGCACCAAAAGCCTATTACATTTTGGATGAAGTGAGGGAGACAGCCATGAGTCTGCATGGATGGAGAGTAATAATCCAGCTTCATTTTGGCACAGCCTTGCGTTAATTTTAGTGATCCAAGTCTCGATCTACTAGGCATCCTGGGTTGGTGGCTTCGCAGCCGAATGTCCCTTGACCTTCCAATATTTAATTTTTTCTATCTTAGTTTTACTAGGAACCCAATCTTTAATTCATCTAAGATTGGCATGTGATTGTAAGAAAATATATTTAAGTCATTTATGAGGTGCATGTTGAATCAAACTCAACTTTTCATTGTGCATGGGCTCTTAATTATTGTTCAACTAGAATCAGGTATCCAAGTATGGACTCTAGATTTTCTTCTCATGAATATGAAGTCTGAAAAGATTAGATCATATCTCCTGAATTAAATGTTGTCCCTCTCCATTTATATTCATTTTCTTTAATTTCTTGAATTAGGTCTGATTGTTTCACTCCATGACTCACTAAGTGAAGTCTTCTTATGCAACTTCACACCAAATGTCTAATAGCAACTTGAAAGCATAGTTTCATTAGGCTGCTTCTTCTATACATGATTTGGTTATAATATTGTAGTGTACTTCTTTGTGATAATTAGAAGAATTAGGACCATAATGATAACCATCTGGCCTTATCTGAATTATTTGGAATCAGCAATCAAATGTCTGTACAGAAAGAAAAAAGAAAAAATAGGGACAAAATAGAGATATACAATTCAAAGAATTAACTCATGGCATAAATTGAGGGACCTAATGACAACCAGCAACTACCGAGTGATTGGGATGGTCAAGGACTATATGAAACTAGTAATAGCTTTGACTGAACTGACAAAAAAAAATTAAAAAGGCAGGAGTATTCACCAATGAGGTCGAGGCTGTCACAATTGATAGAATCTTACCTTCATGCTTGCCCCTTGCTAGAATGGCATACCCATCTAGCATAACATGTGGGACAATTGTGAACCAAATGAATGACTATGTTGTGCGATATACCATCCGTATGGTTGTTCCATCTGATGCTAAAGAGTAAAGAGAGGCCACCATGCATATACTAGAACAAAATTATTTGGATTGTCAAGGTTGCAGGCTTCCATAGCAAATTTATTTTATTTAGTTTTGTTTAGTTGTGTGGCATAATTATATAATTATTCCTGTAATAAATATGATCCACAGTGTTGAATAGTTGTAAACAACATATAGCTTCAAGAGTCCAAGTATCCCATGTGCCCACACCGTAACCTAACTAGTAGGGTAATTCAGATCTTCCCTGAGAGCCAGAGAGAGTGAAAAACTGGTTATATCTCGGGAAAGAGAAGAAAAACAATCAAACTTGCACGATAAGGTTTGAAAGCTCTGAAAATATTTTAATGGTGCAAGATCCTGCCAAGAAGCGATGAAGAACAACACTATGCCAAGAATTCTTATCTGAATAGTTGGACTTTTTGAGGAAAACCCTGTTGTTTTGCTCTCTCTAGAATGACTCGAACGTCACTAGGACAAGAGAGTCCTCTTGCAGATACCAAAACAAAAAGAAAATAAGAAAAGCTTTCAGCTGAGGCTGTCTTCTATATTGTTGCCAAAGCTTCCTAAGGTTCATTCTATTGCATGGTTCGAGTTCATTTACACCGAGTATTGGAGGACATGTGCAAGCTTATTTTTAGCCCCACATCTAGTATGCAATAGGAAGATCTGGATACTCATACAAAGTTAATAAATCCAAATAACAACTTTGAGCTAACCTTTTTAGGTAAGCTTCTGCATCGTTAGAAATGGTATCAGAGCATATTTGCCTCATGATCTATGTAGACTAGGACATATCACAGCTTGGGTGGAGTAACCACATGCTAATCGTGGCATTTGTAATTGGATTTGATTGAATTTGAACCTTTAATTTGGCGAGGATATCGAGGTAAAATGGGAGGAGGGTAATAAAAGGTCCTTGGTAAAGTTCTTTCAAGTATTTCCTTCACATCCTTGACAAAATGGTGCAGTCCTTGTCTCAAGGGCACGGTTGAGAATAATGGATCCCCAAGGGGATACAATTGGATCCTTGGCTCCAACCTTTTCTTGATAGAATTTCTCTTGTATTCAGCTTTAAAGCAAGCCACATAAAGATTTTAACTTACATCTTGGCATGTTGCGGCTAGGATGTGGGTGTGCGAAATTAAGGAGATCAAGAAGAGATTAAAAACAAGACCATCCAAAATGGATCCAGATAATTGCCTATATACTTCCAGATAGAAGTGCGGGTATAGTCTCTTATATGCTTGATCCAAGGCTTTCTCTATCAATAATCATATTTTCAAATCCCTCTTCAAGCTCGACATCATCCCTTTTCTTCCTTTCCACTTCTCTCCTCAACTTAAACAATAAACTCAACACAAATCTAAGATACATATCACAACATCTTTCTCAACTCATACTTTTCTGATCCCTTTGATCCAAACCTAAACTAAACGGATCGGATTTCTAAAATTGGAACGAGAAGTGATACAATCCTAACAACGTTGTGTGCGTCTGTAGATACTAGCATTGCTCTCTCTGTGTGTGTGTGTGTGTGTGTCAAGAGCCCAATGCGGTGTTAGGCATAATTTTTGGGAGTCAAGATCTACCAAGAAGGATTAATCAATTCGTAGTGGTTGATGCCGTAGGAGTGAGGTCGGAAAAAATGTACTTGGGGGCTTTGTGCCTTTTGCCTAAGAATTTAAAAGAAAATAATAATAATAAAAAGGATATGCACTAAAATGCATATTGGCCTCTTTATTTATGTAGCATTCCTTTGCCTTATATATGCAAAAATATGTACATTTATATTTTCCAATTCTATATCATTGCACATAAAGTATTTGAAAATGATGATAAGAATAAAGCATCCAAATATTTTTTCTAAGCAAAACAGTGAGATGCTACACCTGTCACTTACAATGATAAAAGCACCGAAAGAAAAGTTTCAGCATATAGAAAATGTAGAGATGCTTTTAGGAGTATTTTGCTTAAGCAATTTACTCAAATACAGCTTTAAGTCCTCAATAACTAAACCATTTAAATGGTTTCCAAGTATTTCTATTTATTCTAATAGCCCATATTTCTACTAATCTTTTATGCATGATGCATCACAGAAACATCAAGTCAACCTGAACCATACACGGCGGAAACATTACAACTTTGCAACAACTTACGTACGTCCTCTACGTCCTCGGTTTCTCTTGGACTTTGGCCTAGTAAAATTTATTGTTGCAGCCATATAAATCCAATCACATATCCTGTCAATGAATTGGATATAAGCATACCTTGTACTCCTTTTGAGCATCACTGCGGCAAAAAATCCCCAGAAGCCAACCACAACTCCCGGACTTAAGCCAACATAAAGCCATATCATTTCTGAACCATTTTCATCTTGTTTTTCTTCTATTGGACCTTCTGCAGGTTCATCGCCGGGGCATTTTTCTGGCAGTGGTTGTCCACAAAGATACTGATTGCCAATGTAGATGGATGAATCATTCAAGGTTTGGAGTTGGTTGCCAGATGGAATCCTTCCTGACAGATTGTTGTGGGACAAGTTCAAGCGCGCCAAAAAATTCAAATCTGCGATGCTTGTAGGAATTGTGCTTGATAGGTTGTTCATCGACAGATCAAGTGACTCCAACTGCCCCATGGCACCAATATTGAACGGAATCCTTCCTGTCAAATGATTCCCCGATAAGTTCAAGGAATGAAGCCCACGAAGGTTTGTAAACTCCTCAGGAATCTCTCCAGAAATATTGTTGTCTGAGAGGTCTAAGCTTGTCACAAGTGAGAGCACACTAGTGAATGTGAGTTCCAAACTTTTCGTGTTTATCTGAATATTCTCGGTATAATAGGAGGCCATATTTTCAGAAAGAATAGGTTCGCTCCCATTTTGTGTGGTAATCATGGCTTTAAAATTACCAAATGATGGTGGCAAAGTTCCAGAAAGTTTGTTGTCAGCAAGATCCAACACTTGAAGGGAAGCAAGGAGTGATAGTTGCTTAGAAATATTACCATCCAACATATTTGATCGCAGACGGAGAACCCTTAATGATAAGAGGCTCCCTCCAATCCATTCAGGTATGCAACCTGAGAACTTATTATTGCCAAAGTCAATAGTAGTTAGCTGTTTGCACTGTTGCAAGGACAAAGGAATTTTACCAGAGAAGTTGTTGTCTCTCAAATGCAGTGACATGAGTTGACTGAGAGATCCCATTGAGCTAGGAATGCCTCCTGACAATTTGTTATCTGAGAAATCAATGACTCCCAAATGAGATGAATTGTTCCAACAGTTAGGGACAACTCCTGATAAATCATTATCGGCAAGATTGAGAACTTTTAGACTATTTGCCTCACAAAATGCTGATGGAATGCTGCCATTGAACCTGTTATGTGCAAGAAGCAGACTGGCAAGATAGTCGAAACCACCACCCCAGGTTGGCGGAATAGGTCCAGAGAATGAATTGTTGGATAGATCTATTAATCCAGGAGTACTGATCAATGCGTCATAAGATATAGTACCCGAAAATGATAAGCGTGTGAGGTTGGCGAAGTGGGCTTCAGTCAGTGCACCTGCCAAGGAATTTGCTGTGAGATTCAGATAATAAAGGGCAGATAATTTCCACAATGATGCAGGAATTGAACCGTCCAATGAATTCGAACCAAGATCAAGATGGCCCAAACTTTGGAGCTCTCCTATCTGACTGGGCAAAGGACCGCTAAGATTGTTCTGTTGCAAACTAACTTTCCGTAATCTGTTGGTGCTGCATCTCGAGAAACCTTCCATGAATCCTGCAATAGTTCCACCTATATTGTTATCAAAAGCAATAAGGTTGCTCAAGTTGCAGAGGTTACCCACTGCACTAGGTATCTGCCCGTTGATACGATTACGTGATAAATCCAAACTGCTCAACTCACCGAGATTCCCTATGGTTTCTGGAATCTCCCCACTAATTTGATTGTCGTGCAACCATAAATTCTGCAGCTTTGTAAGCCTCCCAATGATCTTTGGTATTTCACCACTGATATTGTTAGAGCTGAGGTCCAAGGTCTCCAAGCTTTTGAGATTCCCCACAGTTTCTGGTATACGCCCACTAATGTTGTTAGAGCTGAGGTCCAAGGTCTCCAAGCTTTTGAGATTCCACACAGTTTCTGGTATACGCCCACTGATACCGTTATTGCTGAGATCCAAAGACACCAAGCTTTTGAGATTCCCCACAGTTTCTGGTATATGCCCACTGATATTGTTATAGCTGAGGTCCAAAGACATCAAGCTTTTGAGATTCCCCACAGTTTCTGGTATCCGCCCACCGATACCATTCCCCACAGTTTCTGGTATCCGCCCACCATACCCACCATTACTGTTCATACTCAAATCTATTGATAGCAAGCTCTTGAGACTCCATACTGTTTCTGGGATGTCTCCACTGAAGTTGTTCGATGAGAGATCTAAGACTTGAAGCTTCTGGAGATTCCCGATGGCAAGTGGTATATTGCCATAGAAATTATTGGACCCAAGATCGAGAAGTTCAAGGCTGCTAAGATTAAACAGCCAACCGGGTATGCTTGATGCAAAGTAGTTCCCAGAGAGATCAAGTGTAGTAAGAGAAGTGAAATTAACATGGGGTAGTGTAGAGGGAAGGCTAGGAAGAGTTGCACCAGACAGACGCAAGACAGAAAGAGAAGGGAGCATATTGATCACATGAATCCAGTTGGATGCTTTTGAGAGGTCGACATAACTC
>NW_024068518.1:0-132982 GCF_009389715.1 Phoenix dactylifera | reverse complement strand
GGACTGTGTTTGGGCAGCATTAACTTGTTCTTGCACAAATTCAGGGAATTGAGCTGCCAAAGGGCACTCAAAAATAGGGTGAGACGGGCTAGAACAGAGAGCACAAACTTGTGCTTGGAGAAAGTTTGGAAGCTGTTCTCTAGACATTAGCTGGTTCAACTTGTGGGATAGTGCATCTACTTTGTCAGATAGACCTATGGACTGGGTAACTTCATTTATGGTCCCTTTTCTTTGAGAACTCGAGGATGCTTGACGAGCGGAGGAGGCATAGTGGAGGAAAGTTTCATTAAGGTTTTCAAACAATTGCCATGCCTCATGGTCACTTTTAAGCATGAAATTTTCCCCCGCATGCGGCATCGATCATCTGACGATTTCGTTCAGTCAATCCGTCATAGAAACATTGCACTAGCTGCCATTTAGGTATTTGATGATGTGGGTATTTACGGATTAGGTCTCGAAATCTCTCCCAAGTTTTATGAAATTCTTCTCCCTCAGTTTGGGAGAAGCTTGTGATGGCACGTCTAAACTGGTTCTTTCTTCCTATGAAAAAGTATTTTTTAAGAAATTCTTGTTGCATTTGATCCCAGGAATGAATTGAATTGGCTTCTAAAGAATTTAGCCTAAGGGAGAAGGGAAATAATCTAAGTTTCAGAGCATCATCAGTGAAGTTCTGAATCTTGACAGTGGTGCAAATCCCAAGAAATTCATCTAGATGTTTATATGGGTCTTCGTTGGTGAGCCCATAAAAAGATGGGAGCATTTGGATCACACTAGACTTTATTTCATATTGTACAGCTGCTACCTTAGGTAATCGAATGCAAGACGGGGAAGTGTAAATGGTGGGAGTAAAGTACTCCCTCAGGAGTTTGGGTTGTTCTTTAGCCATCTCAGGAGGTGGGGATGATTTTAATGTTCTGATCTCAGCTCGAATATTTCTAAGGGTCCGTTCTATTTCAGGGTCAAAAGGTAATAGGTCACGCACTCTAGAACGATTCCCTTGCATAAACTAATACTTGATCAATCAAGCATGCAATAAAAGAAAAACACATCAAATCCTTGTATTTGCCCTAAAATCACTAGACAGCTCCTAACTGGTTTGAAGAGGGCACCTAAGCCTCCAATCCGGTCTAATGAACTGAGTTGACCAGGTAAGCTCCCAAGTAAGTGGGGGGGTCACGATGCGTTCGCAAAGGTCCCACTTAAAAACCACTTGCCTCGAACAGATGAAGTGTCTTCCTTATAGGGACAAAGCTTGCCTAGATATCAACTGAGCCACAGATCAAAATTGGTGCAACTTTCAGTGATCTTCGTCCTATTGAGCTCGAATGTCTCTAGGGGCCAACGTCTAATTGATTTTAATTAAAGTGATAGCTATGTGAGAATTGATTCACCTAATTTGGGCAAGAATCTGGTGATGAAATCCAGTTCTTATCTTGTTGGGGTGATTGCCCTTACTATGTGTGGATTAATTGGTGTATGTGTATCAAGCATGCATTCACACTTTTGCTAAAATTAAAATCAAACAATCACCACAAAATTTCAAGCTAATTAGGAATCAATTTAAATAAGAAAGGTTTAGAGGTTATCAAAGAAAATTTTCCCAGCAATTTTTTTTTTTTAGACAAACCTCTACAGCATTCCTTTTCCAACAGTTTTCTTTTTGATCGTCCCAGATTTCTTCTTTTTTTTATGAAAAGAAAAATAACTATGCTAGCAATCTCCGGCAACGGCACCAAAAATTGATAGTCAACTTTAAAGACCACGCAATAGCACGTATCTTGTAGGATAGTGATTACGGGTATCGATCCACAGGGATTGGGGTACAGTTATTTTCTTAAAAATATTTGAAAAAGAAAATTTGTGAAGACTATTAAACTAAATAATTTAATAGGAAATGCAATTAAAATGATATCAGTTGAGAGAACCTAGGGCAAAAAATTCACCACTAACAAAGCAACAAGGATTAATTGTATTTTAATTTATTCTTGGATTAACATGCAAATTGGCTACAAGCCTAATAAGCATTAAAATAAAGTTTCACAAAAGTAATTTAGGAGCATCCATCTTCGGTTGGCATGAAATGTCTATCCTAAACTAATGTGGTAGGACACTGCATCTTCCCTAAGCATGGGTTATCTTTTATTAACTTAGTGATCATGAAGAACAGTTGTATAAACGTCATATTTAAAATCACAGAAATTAAATATGAGATGAAATAAAATATTCATTAAGAACAAAATAAAGTTTATACAACTCCAAGAATAGAAATCAAAAATACAAAACCCTTGGCCCTTTGTTAGGGCTGCATCCAGCCCTAGTGCAGAGCTTAGCCTTCCATGGAGTCGTGGGCGACAGCAACAGCGCAGAGGTGGGCTTCCATTTGCATCACGATCGGGTTCCTCTCTTCCTCCCTCCTTCCTTCTGTGACTTTCATGGAAAACTCCCTTTCAGCACTTCATTATTTTTTTTTATATGGGAAGTTATTCCCAAAATACCCAAAAGTTTTCTCTCCCTTTGGTCTTCTATGGGATTCGGCCTGAGAGAAGGAGTTGATTCTGTTGAAGAGAAGAACTCTTCCTTTTATAGGCTCGGCATCCCCTCTTTCTCTTCCTCTTTTGTGGCTGATCCGAATGGAAGGATAAGCTCGTGGAGGATTAATTTCTTCCGCGGATGATGGGAGACGTTGCCGCATATGATCCGATCGTTGGAAGAGGCTGAGCTGGGAAGCTTGATCTGCGGACTGATCCCAAAGACGTTGCGGCTCTGATCCGTTGAAGTAGGGGATAAGGGTGGCAGGTGGGTAGCTGGGAGCGGAAGAACTCTTCCGTGATGCTCGAAATGGCTGGAAAAATAGGAGATGATCTACGAAAGGAGGGAACGCTGGAGATGGAGCTGATCCGGCTGAGATGCGGCTGGGAAGAAGATCTTGCTGGATTGCGGAAGACGTGGGATAAGGAAGCAGAAGTTCACCCACGGATGCTGAGATTTGCTGGGATTGGTGCTTATCCGTGGATGGTGGAATCAATCCGAACGGGATGAGGGCTGGATGGATCCGGAGTAGAAATTCGTAGGAGGCAATCGGGATGAGTGTGGGACGTTGGGATCAATCCGGAAGAAGATTGGTTTGATTCTATCCCGTGGATCATGGGGGGGGGGGGGGGGGTGAAAGTGCATCCTAGGTTCTTGGGTGTTTAGCTTGCTGAATTTTTTTTTTTTTGAAAACTATGGCTGAACCTGATTGGGTTGCCTACGTACCCCTTCACAAGGGGGATCAAGCCACAAGTAGTTCGTTTTTTTTAAGTTTCAAAAATGCAGCGGAAAAATGAATCAAACAATTTAATTCATGCATGCTTACAAGATCAAATCTAGAAATCAGCACATTAAGAACACATAGGATTATGCCGGAATCGTTTAAATAATTATGCTAAAATTTTAATGCATGATTAATTATCAGATCTGAAACTTAAGAACTCTATTCCAATTAATCTCTGATTATCCATCGAATGGATTCTGGAGATATCTCCGTGAGGAGCCCCAAAAGAAGGTAAAACCTCGAAAAATCGGACCTAGACCTTGACACCATAATAAATGATTAATGCTAGATTAATATCTTTTATGATGGATGAAAGTTGTGAATCTAATTCTTGACTTCGCAGCCATGCACACGAATGGCCTCTACGAGAAGTACACGCGAAGCCCTGAACGATCTTCTTCCGCAACAGTGCTAGCAGCTGCAGAATACTTGAAAGCTGAAATCTGCCTGCCGGGATTCAATCAACTCTTGATCAATCGTCTTGAAGCAGATGGAGATGAGGTTTGTAAGGAAAGTAGAGAACTCAGATCTGATCTTGAATCTTCTAGATATTCATTTTGAAAACCCTATCTAAAATGGAGAAGAAGAGGAGGAGGCGTGTGAGGAAGAAGGTTGCAATGGATGTGTTTTTGGTGCCCATGTTTGATCCCTTTTAATGGCCTCCGAATTTTCATTCAAAATTTAAAAATTATCTTCAGAAAATCTTCTTTAGTTGGCGCATGCATTGGAATAGGAACAACCCAAATCAGATCTCAACCAAATCTGATTTAAATTCAAATTTTAAACACATGTGCAAGAGGGGAGAAATTTGAAATCCATGCGGCAGAATTTTCCTTTCTCTTGTCGCATATATTTCATTTGAAATTTGAATTTAAAAGATTCAGAGGTTCACACGCCAGCTTGGAAAGTTATTTGATGTATGAAATCATTTAATATATTGCTTAATGTTTGAATTCAAATTCAAACAACAAATAATGTCGCCATGTGTCAAGCAATGGGTCCATGCGCCATGCAATAATTTTGGTTTATTTAAAATTCATGAAATCCAATTCCATGTCACCACTAATTGCCACATCATCTGAGCCTAATCCCCTTGGGTTGCACCTAATCAAATTTGGTCAAACCCGGATTAAAACAAAGCAATTTGGTTGAACCCAATCTAATCAGGTCAGACCCTGATTGAGCTCAAATTGAATCTAATTCAATTTTTGGCTCATCCAAACTCAATCAAATTGAATTAATTACTTTGTGTTGGACCTAATCCAATTAGGTCAATCCCCAATTAAGTGCAAATTAATTTAAAATTAATTTGATCAGCTTAAGTCCTTTTTGGTTCCGACCTAATCCAATCAGGTCAAAACCCTGATTGAGCCCAAACTTGAATCCAATTCAATTTGGCTTATCCTTAGCACAATTACTCAATCAAATTGAGTTTATTAGTAATTTAATTACTAATTAATCCTCCAATAATTACTTTAATTTTATAAGATAATTTGCCAATCAAATTGACCAAATTACCCCCAAATGATTCTTAATCATTCATCAGCCTTCTTGATCAATCAGGAAACATCTATGCGTGTGACCTCATAGGTTTGAACCTAAGTCGGTAGTATAGGAAAGATTTCCTATACTAATCGATGTAACCATCTAGCAATGGTACCCGACGTCCGGATTGGCCGAATATATGCGAAGCAAAAATTCTAGAACCCTGGACTATGCTTACTGTATAATTCATCCCTTTGACTCCTAATGCCAGGATGACTTAGAGCTTACTGTCAACCCTATAATTAGTTCATCCATTATGTGATTAACTTTAGATATCCCGTGACTCTTCACTGGGACTACCTTGGCCAAGGTTTTGCTAAATTAATCACAAGACATTATCTCTTATTTCCAGGAGGGGTCAATTCCATCTTGACTCACAACTGACTACGCAAGTATTTGACTGCACCTAGTGACCTTCCGTCACTAAATTAGAAATTCAGGTAGTCCGGTACCAAAGTACAGTGAGTTGCTTGCTAGTCACAGGTTGTGTTCTCAGGTCAGAGGGCCAAATTTATACCCATATCCACTCGGAATATCTCTCGACAGTAGAGCGTTCCGAAATTGGTCACGTTTAGTGAAATGTACTCCTACACTTCACCTGTGTGGCATACCAGTATCTCCACACTCCTTGGTTAAGAGGACAACCAACGTATATGTCACACAATGACCTAATCTCGATAATGCTGTCGTCCTAGTAACAACATATCATTTGGTCGTGAACAAGTTTAAGAACTCAAAGATAAATCCTCCTTTATCGTAACATAAGTCCTAAGGACTTCATCATATAAGAGTTCATTTGAATATGAAGTGATGAATAATGCCAAATAATACTTTATTAATTTGTCAATTCATTTACAAAATTCAATCATCAATATGCTGACGATTGACATTTAGGATACAAATTCCAACAACTCCCACTTAGCCTAATTCCAATCGGCACAGTATCTAATACCCATCTTTGATTTGTGTTCGTCGAACTCTTTGATGCCGAGGACTTTGGTAAATCGGTCAACCAGATTTTCTTTTATGTCAATCTTTTGAAGATCAATATCACCTCGATCGGCGATCTCTCGAACCAGGTGGTAGCGACGTAGAATATGCTTGGTCTGCTGATGTGCTTTGGGTTCTCTTGCTTGAGCTATGGCCCCAGTATTGTCACAAAATATAGGCACTGGACCATCAATGGAGGGTGTCACTCCAAGCTCGGTGATGGACTTTCGCAACCATACAGCTTCCTTGGCGGCATCAGATGCTGCGATATATTCTGTGTGGAGTGATTGATTAAAACCCCGTTTGATTTTGATGAGCTCAAAGCATTTGAGTATATCTTGTGATTACTAATGAATTCAATTAAGTGTTTCAGTGGAAATCCTGTCTAAGTGTCTCTAGACTTGGTTCATAGTATTTTGGATAAGTTAAGAAGTCTGCATGAACCAATGTCTGAGACTCGAGTCGACTCCCGTGTTTCACGAGTCGACTCCAAGCGTATCAAGGTCACTGGCACAAGCTCGAGTCGACTCCAGATCAGTACGAGTCGACTCCGATTGAAAACAGACAGAAGGACAGAAGAGCAGTTTTCGGGTCTGAGATTCGAGTCGACTCCAGTGGAACGCGAGTCGACTCCCAGCGGTACACAAAGAAAAAGTCAGAGAACGTTTTTATGGACTCTGAGATTCGAGTCGACTCCAGTGGAACGTGAGTCGACTCCCAGCGGTACACAAAGAAAAAGTCAGAGAACGTTTTTATGGACTCTGAGATTCGAGTCGACTCCAGTGGAACGCGAGTCGACTCCCAGCGGTACACAAAGAAAAAGTCAGAGAACGTTTTTATGGACTCTGAGATTCGAGTCGACTCCAGTGGAACGCGAGTCGACTCCCAGCGGTACACAAAGAAAAAGTCAGAGAGTGTTTTATGGACTCTGAGATTCGAGTCGACTCCCAGACAGCTCGAGTCGACTCCAAGACAAGCTTCACGACAAAAGGCAGAAGACCAACTTTTGGAAACTGAGAGCCGAGTCGACTCCAAGGAAGTTCGAGTCGACTCCAAGACTGGATGAGCCAAAAGACAGAGAATCGGAAGTTCGGGCTCTGAGATTCGAGTCGACTCCCAGGACAGCCGAGTCGACTCGAGTGGACAAAATTCAAATTTGGATCCACGGACTTCAGTGGATGAGCCGACTCCAAAATTGCCAGGTCAGCGCCAGAAGTCGGCGAGTCGACTCCGGGTCGAGACGAGTCGACTCCCAGTCAAGACGGCAACTTTAATTCAAACTTGGAACAGTTGCCGAGTCGACTCCGGAAAAGCTCGAGTCGACTCCTGCTACAGCCGAGTCGACTCCTGATCGCGCGAGTCGACTCCAACCCACCAACGGTCACAGTGTCAGGCTGCGCAGAGTGTGCAGAACGGCCAGAAAAAGCAGAGTAACGGCTAGTTTCCGTGGGGGTTGGCTTAAATAGCCCCAGAAGACTGTAGCAAGGTAGAGAATAGACATTCCACTCCAAGCATTCAAGTTTCCAAGCTCTCCAAGTGCTCTTCAACGAGAAAAAGGGAAGATCTGCATTTACTGCTTCAACAACTTCTTCCCAGCATTCAAAGCTTCCTCCTGCATTCAAGTCGGCCACTCTTTCAAGAGGAGACCGGAGTTCCAGAAGCCATACCTCTTCACCAGTTTAAAAGCGTTTGAGGGCTTCTAAACTCCTTTACGTTTATATTGTTTAAATCTGCTTTTTGAGAAGCTATTTTCTGTTTTCTTCTATCTCTTGTATTTACTTGATTCAATCGGGGGATTGAATCAAGGGGATCAAGGTTGGTTGGTGAGCCAAGTTAAAACCAACGTGTGTAAGGGTTTGATTGTGAGCCCGGAAAAACAATCGGGGTTGGTTCTAGTCGGTGAGCCTGGGAAAACCGACCGAGTTCGTTGTGAGCTCGTAAAACAACAAGTTTGGTTGTGAGCTTGCAAAACAACCGACTGTAATCCAAGGGGGTTATAGTGAAATTCCCAAGTGAGACTTGGAGAGTGGACGTAGGAGCAAGGGTTAGCTCCGAACCACTATAAAACTTTGTGTTTGTAGTGCACTGTCTCTCATCTTCTTCCCCGCGCATTACTCACAGCATTTAGCTTTAGTTAGATAACTTGCTATAGTCTTAATTAATCATCCACAAAGTTTTTAATTAGTCAAATTATTTTAAAAACCCAATTCACCCCCCCTCTTGGGTTGTCTATCTGGGCAACAAGTGGTATCAGAGCCAAAAACTCTTCCACTCAAGAGTTAAAAGATCAAAATGACAACCCCATTTGGATCTTCTCACATTGAGGGTCAGTCCACCCAAAGATCCCCTTTCTTCAATGGATCCGATTACTCATACTGGAAGGCTAGGATGAAAATATTCATCCAAGCCCAAGACTATGAGATGTGGACCATTGTAGTAAATGGTCCATACATCCCATCCACATATGTAGAGGGTGTTAAGGTACCCAAACTAGAAATGGATTGGGATGAACATGACATGAGGAAGGCACAATTAAACTCTAAAGCTATGAATGTGTTTTATTGTGCATTGGACCGAAATGAATTCAATAGGGTCTCTACTTGCAACTCTGCAAAAGAGATCTGGGATAGGCTTGAAGTGACCCATGAGGGCACAAATCAAGTTAAAGAATCCAAGATTAATATATTGGTTCATAAGTATGAACTATTTAAAATGGATCCTAATGAGACAATCACTAGCATGTTCACTAGGTTTACTGACATTGTCAATGGCCTAAAAAACCTTGGCAAGAGCTATACTAACAGTGATCTTGTCAGGAAAATCCTTCGGTGTCTACCAAGGTCGTGGGAAGCCAAGGTGACGGCGATCCAAGAAGCTAAAGACTTGAACAAGCTTCCACTTGAAGAGCTCCTTGGATCCCTTAT
This sequence comes from Phoenix dactylifera, assembly GCF_009389715.1. Classification (NCBI taxonomy): domain Eukaryota; kingdom Viridiplantae; phylum Streptophyta; class Magnoliopsida; order Arecales; family Arecaceae; genus Phoenix; species Phoenix dactylifera. The sequence continues at coordinate 124,210 of NW_024068518.1, read as the reverse complement.
GACGCATGAGCTTACCATGAAACAACACAACGAGGAAGAGTCCTCCCATAAGAAAAAGGTAATAGCATTAAAATCTACTTCTTCTAACAAGGACTTGTCTTGCAGCAGCAGCAGTGAAGAAGAAGAAGATGAGGAAGATGGTGGTGAGGCTCTTCTTGTGCGCAAGTTCAAGAAGTTCATCAACCACAAAAAGTCCTACCATCAAAGGAGAGGCCCCTCAAATTCCTACCGCAAGGACAAGGGTAAGGAGAGGGAAAGTGAGGGGATCGGGTGCTATGAGTGCAAAAAGCCGGGGCACATCCGAGCTGAGTGTCCCTTACTAAAGAAGGGCAGCAAGTACAAGAAGAAGAAGAAAGCCCTTGTCACCACCCTATCGGACTCCGATGCATCATCTTCATCATCGGATGAAGAACAAGAAGAGAAGGCCAATTTTTGTTTCATGGCCAACGAAAATGAGGTAACTTCCGATACGCATTATGATTTTTCATTTGATGAACTGTATGATGCGTTTAACGAACTAATGATTGAATATAAGGATCTTAATGTTAAAAACAGGGAACTAAAAGTAACTAACCAAACGTATATCCGTAAGTTTGACTCTTTAATTAAGGATAAAGATGCTATTACCAAAGAAAATCTAGAACTAAAAACAAGCAACCAACTCTTAATTAAGAAAACTAATACCTTAACTAAATATAATGAAAAACTAACTAAGGAACTTTCAAACCATAAACAAGTCTTAAACAAGGATCTAACAAAAGAACTAAATGAGTTAAAAGCAGAAAATCAGACATTAACTAAAGAACTTAACAAATACAAACCCCTAGTTGAAAAATTTATATATAGTTCTGAAAAATTAAACATGATACTAAATAGTCAACGTGCAGTATTTAATAAAGCGGGCTTAGGGTATAAACCAAGGAATAAGCAAAAACTTCTTAGTAACTTCTTTGTTAAAGCTGGGAAAACTAAAATTAAGAAAATAACTTGCTTTTGTTGTGGAATAGTAGGACATAAAGCAAATGCATGTAATTTTAGGAAAAGTAAAACTAAAAGAAAAAATAAAAGGGTATGGGTTCCAAAAGGAACCAACTTGACTAACCATGAAGGACCCAAGAAAACTTGGGTACCTAAGATGACATGATTTGCTTGTGTAGGAGTGTCTTGCAGCCAAGGTCAACAAAAATTGCTGGTATTTGGATAGTGGCTGCTCAAGGCACATGACGGGTGATAAAGATCAGTTTTTCACCCTTGAAGCTAAAGAAGGGAGGTGTTGTGACGTTTGGAGACAACAACCAAGGTCACATCATTGGTATTGGTAAAGTTCAAATCACCCCTTCTGCTTTTATAGATAATGTTAGATATGTTGATGGTCTTAAGCATAACTTGTTAAGCATTAGTCAATTATGTGACAAAGGATATGATGTTATGTTTAAACCATCACTATGTATTATAACAAATCCTAATGATAATAGTTTAGTTTTTAAAGGGATTAGACGTGGAAATGTATATGTGGTAGACCTAGAAGACCTTGCAAAACATAACCAATGTTTAGTTGTTAATGAAATTAAAGAAAATGATGCTAGTTGGTTATGGCACCGTAAGTTAGGTCATGCAAGCATGGACACAATAACTAAACTAGTTAAAAGAGACTCCGTAATAGGTTTGTCAAAATTAAAATTTGAAAAGAACAAAATATGTGAAGCATGTCAATTTGGCAAACAATCTAGAAACTCTTTTAAATCCATAAAATGTGTCTCTACTTCTAGGCCTCTAGAATTACTACACATGGACCTATTTGGTCCAACTAGAACAACAAGCCTAGGTGGAAATAAATATGGTCTAGTTATAGTAGATGATTACTCTAGGTACACATGGGTCATGTTCTTAGCACATAAGGACCAAGCATTTTCTATGTTTAAAAAGTTCCATAAGAAGTAACAAATGCTAGAGAGTCTTCAGTCATAGCCATTAGAAGTGACCATGGTACCGAATTCGAAAATCAATTGTTTGACGAATTTTGTAGTAAAAAGGGGATAACCCATAATTTTTCTGCACCTAGGACACCACAACAAAATGGAGTTGTGGAAAGGAAGAATAGAACTCTAGAGGAAATGGCTAGAACGATGTTATGTGAAAGTAACCTCCCTAAGTACTTTTGGGGAGAAGCCATTAATACTTCTTGCCATATATTAAATAGAGTTTTATTAAGACCCATTATAAAGAAAACACCTTATGAACTGTGGAAAAACAGAAAACCAAAAGTTAACTATTTTCATGTTTTTGGATGTAGGTGTTTTGTACATAATAATGGGAAAGATAATCTAGGAAAATTTGATCCTAAATCTGATGAGGGAATATTCCTAGGTTATTCTACAACTAGTAAAGCCTATAGAATCTTTAATAAAAGAACCCTAGTTATAGAAGAATCCATACATGTTGTTTTTGATGACTCTAGTGACATCTCATCTAGTAAGAAGGTTAATTTTGATGATGATATTGAAATACTTGAAGAAAAGATAGATGAGATGGGATTACAAGATGATAATCAAAAGTTGATTGAAGGAGAATCATCAAACCAAGAGCCTATAGTGGATCATGGGCTAACTAAAGCTTGGAGGTATGCTCACGGGCATCCTAAGGAACTAATTCTAGATGATCCATCACAACCCGTTAGGACTAGAGCATCCCTTAGGAATTTGAATAATCATCTAGCTTTTGTTTCACACTTTGAGCCCAAACATATAGAAGAAGCCGAAAATGATGTAAATTGGATAAATGCAATGCAAGAAGAACTAAATCAATTTACTAGAAACAAGGTTTGGGATCTAGTGGAGAGACCTTCTGAATATCTAATTATAGGTACTAAATGGATATATAAAAATAAGCTAGATGAAAATGAAATTGTCATAAAGAATAAGGCTAGACTAGTAGCAAAGGGTTATAATCAAGAAGAAGGTATAGACTTTGATGAAACCTTTGCTCCCGTAGCTAGACTTGAGGCTATTAGACTATTATTAGCATATGCATGCTCTAAGGACTTCAAGCTATATCAAATGGATGTAAAAAGTGCTTTTCTAAATGGGTTTATTAATGAGGAGGTGTATGTAGAACAACCTCCTGGTTTTGAAAATCATCAATACCCCGATCATGTGTATAAACTGAACAAAGCACTTTATGGACTAAAACAAGCACCTAGAGCATGGTATGAGAGACTTAGTAAATTCCTATTAGAACATGAATTCTCTAGGGGAAATGTAGATACAACTTTATTTCTGAAAAAGAAAAATAAAGATATGTTATTAGTACAGATTTATGTTGATGATATCATTTTCGGTGCTACTAACAATCGCCTCTGCGAGGAATTTGCTGATTTAATGCAGAGTGAGTTTGAGATGAGCATGATGGGAGAGCTGAACTACTTCCTCGGGCTTCAAATCAAACAATCTGAAGGAGGCATCTTCATCAATCAAGCCAAATATATCAAGGAGATGCTCAAGAAGTTTGATATGGAGGGAAACAAGTCAATCAGCACCCCCATGAGCTCATCATGCAAGTTAGACCAAGATGAATCAGGTAAATCTGTAGACCAAAAACTTTATAGAGGTATGATAGGTTCTTTACTATATCTTACTGCAAGTAGACCTGATATTATGTTTAGTGTGTGCATGTGTGCTAGATATCAGGCTAATCCTAAAGAATCACACCTAGCTGCAGTTAAGAGAATCTTTAAATACTTAATAGGAACTAAGAACATAGGGTTGTGGTACTCTAAAGAATCTAGCCTAAACTTAATAGGGTACACAGATTCAGACTTCGCTGGATATAAACTTGATAGAAAAAGTACCAGCGGGTCTTGTCAATTTCTAGGAGAAAACCTAATCTCATGGTTTAGCAAGAAACAAAACTCGGTTGCATTATCCACTGCAGAAGCTGAATATGTTGCAGCCGGGAGTTGTTGTGCTCAAATCTTATGGATTAAACAACAATTAGAAGATTATGGCATTAAACAAGATAAAATCCCCATTAATTGTGATAACACAAGTGCCATAAATCTCACTAAAAATCCAATTCAACACTCAAGAACTAAACACATTGAGATAAGACATCACTTCATAAGAGATCATGTATTGAATGGTGATGTGTCACTCCAATTTGTGTGTACTGATAATCAATTAGCAGACATTTTTACAAAACCCCTAAGTGAAGAGAGGTTAAGTGTACTTAGAAGGGGATTAGGAGTGATTGATCCATCCTAGTGGGAGTTTCCACTAGAATAATTGATTTTGATGATTAGAATATGGTTAAAATAGAGTTTCTATTCAGTGATCAACAAATCAGTCCTTAATTAAGTGATTTTCCCTCATTTGGCACGGTTATAGCATGATTTTTAAGTGCGTGCCAAGGTTAGAGACGACTCGAGTAAGTTTCAGAGCCGGCTCCTAAGGGGGAGTCGACTCGCGCTCTTGCGGGAGTCGACTCGAAGTCTACAGGCGCATAAGGAGAGTCGACTCGCGCATTTTCTGGAGTCGACTCGAGGTCGAGTCGACTCGAGGTCGAGTCGACTCGCGACTCAGGGGAGTCGACTCGCAGTCGGGATCCGACTTTTTAACCCTAGGTTTGTCGTTTCGCAAACACTTTTCCTCAAGCCGCCACTGTTCAAAAAGCCCTAGAGCCGACTCCTAGGTCATCTCCGATCGTCTCCAAGCCCTTTTCCCGTCGATTCTTCGCCGGACATTGAGTTTCCGTCCGTTCCTAGGTCATTTCCGGTACGTCCCGAGCTTCCTCTGTCGGTCCTTCACCGTCCTCTAGGTATTTTTCTTCCCGTTTAGGTCAAGATGCCTCGTAAGGCCGTCGTTAGGAAGAGGTCCCATCCCGAGGACGGTCCCGAGCGGCGCTCCAAGGCACGGCACGATCCCGCGAGGCAACCACCTCCGGATCGTTCCCCGCCTAGGGTGGTTCTCGTTAGGCCGTTGGCCGGGAAGGCCTGAAAGAGTAGATGCCCAACAAGCCAATCGCAAAATGTATTGCGAAAGGTTTTTTCTTTTGATTTATCCAAATCATGTACATGACATTTAAATATGAATAAAGGCGTTATGTTTTATCATATGCTGTTGATTATATTTATGATAAACTCCTTAGATTAGGGCAATGGTTTTAAGACTATGATGAGATCATACTAGTGAGACTTAAAATTCTAAAATCCTAATCTTAAATATTCCCAGTCATTGGTACATTGAGTCGGGGATCAATGATTACCGGAAAGACTGGCATGTCTTATGTATGCTCGATGCAGAGGATGATTGATCTCACAATCATTTGTGTGGAGACACTAATACAAAGATGTGGGTGCTCATTAGAGGAATGAGTTCACTGAATTGACCTACAAAGAGAAATCTCATGAAGTCTTACTTACATGTCAAAAGATGATTCTCTTAGTGGGAGTTGTGCAACTGATCCTATGACCTGAGATCACCATGGTATCTTGTGCACATGAACCCATATTTTGGTTTACACTCATTCATGACAATAAGTTATGTACGAGGTCTTCTGGATATGGTGAATTGTGTACGAAGATTATGAGTAGGTCAACAAGGAATTAATCACTTCTAGTAAGAGAAGATAGCATCCTATTTATTCTAATCATATGATAATTCAGAAAGCCTTTGATCAAAGCAGAATGAAAATTAGAAAAAGTTTCTAATGTTTCATTATTTGAATTATCATTAAAAGATTGAGAAAAATATGAATATGAAATTGAGTTTGACATATATTCATACTCATATACATATTTGGGATGCAGTTTGATTAAAGGATTGAATTGCATGGTAACTTGCCACTGAAGGGTATTTTTGGTATTTTCACCAAATTCCATATTTTCCGGGTAGACATGACACGTTGCTAGACGTCAATCTTGTTTTATAGGTTTGATCAAATTAAAGAGTTTAATTCGATCACCAATTAGAAAGGATTCTAATTGTTAAGTTCGGGTTCGCGCAGTTTGGACTTAAATCGATTAGAAGAGTTCTAATCAAGTTGGGTCAACTCGCACTCATACCTATTGCTGGCTAAGTATGGAACCCAATGGGTCACACACAAGAAAACTTATCAAGGGTCTAATTGGATTAGATCATGTTTGCAAGATAAACATCCTAGCAGGTGTTGCAAACCTTAGCTCCTGATTCGAATTGGATTCGAATCTGATTCTTAATTGATCTAATTTGATTAGATCATATTCTAATATGGGTTAGCCAAGAGTTAGCACCTAATTGGCTTGGTTTGAGTCTAATTGGATTAGATTTAATAAATCATTCAATCTAGACCGTTAGATCTTGATCTACCGTTGGATGAAGACATAATGGAGAGTTGGTTTAACCCAATTGGATTGGGTTAGAGGATGGCTACCATAATTGACCATTGGATCTTAATCCCACCATTGGATGAAGACATAATGGGTCAAGTGAATGGCGCCTTGCATTGGAGCCCTTGGATCATCATCATGAAAGATCAAGAGGTGAGGCGTGATGGACATGTGATTAGCATGTGATGTTGACTTGGTCAAAATATGGCACCACATGAAAGGACATATCATTTGATACACCTCCTCACTTGATCTGCACCTCCTCTTATTTGATATGGCCCTTTAGATGATGCCCTTTCATGAGAGGATGTGTGGATGGGATGCATCCCTTGGAGATGCATCCCTACACCTATTATAAATAGGTTAGCACTCCATGGGTTTCATCATTCCAATTCCACCCCACTCCTCTCTTCTTTCATTCTTACATTAATTTCTTTCTTTCTAGCATTGCTTCTAGTGTGTCCTAAGCCAAGACAAGGTGGTCTTCTTTAGGACAAAAGGATTAGAAGTGATTTTAGAAGGCTAAAGAAAAATAGAAAGGAAGGAAAGCAAGCCATTAGAGTTCTTTAGAAGAATTCTGCATTAAGGATCAAAAGTCTTTGGAGCTAAAGTCTTGATCAAGTTTTCGTGTGGATCACCATTGGAGGGCGGACACTTGGACGCCTCGTGGAGATTGTACACTTTGGATTAGCGTTTGAGGTATTCTACTAATTCTGCATTTATTTTATATTATTTGATTGTAATCATTAAGGTGATCTAGGCTTAAAAGGGTTTCATGCATAGGGACTTTATTAAGAAAATTTTAAAATCCCTAGCTTCCGCTGCCCATTATAACATGCTAAAACCCTACAGTGATCTAGGCTTAAAAGGGTTTCATGCATAGGGACTTTATTAAGAAAATTTTAAAATCCCTAGCTTCCGCTGCGCATTATAACATGCTAAAACCCTACAGTGGTATCAGAGCTATCCTTAATTGGTTCAATCAAATAATAATGCATGATGTATGATTATTAATTTACTATGAGATAGTAATATCATATGCTTAATGAAATGCTGAAATATATGATTCATATATGATATGATATGTAATAAAATATCATGATATGAAATTTTCCATATGAAGATATGTTGAAGCATGTTAATTAGTTGCTTATGATTTATACATGCTATGAGATAGCTATGATGCATGATAGCTTATTTTAGATATGTTAAATATATGTTACAATTAAAGAATGTGCTAGAGACTAGTAAGCCCTCAATAAAAATTATATTAAGTCATAGTGTTGAAAAACTTTGAGCTAACCCATTCTAGAACAATTAATCTAATTGGTGTCTAAGGAAAGCACTAAAGGTGGTTACTTAATTAGGACCTTACTCTTTGAGTAAGGGGAGCCTCCCATCTGCTTACCTGGCCAATTGTTTGATTGTCTATTATGGATAAGCTTAATATTGATATAACACTATTGATAGCCTTCCTTCATGCCTCGATATTATTATGTCAAGATCCATGCTAGTTTGTTGTGCTAACACAAAACTTGCAATGGGGACTGATGTTATACTGTCTTGGTGCATTAAGATGCTTATGGCATATTTTAATATATTGTCTTGTTGTGCAACCACAAGGGCAATATTATTCGAATATGACTATATGGAAATGAAGGGTTTGACTTAACTAAAATATTATTGTTTGTTGTGCTAACACAAGGCAATAAGTATTTTAAGAGGACAAGATAAAGTTGAGAATTGCATGAGATGCAATTGGAAAGAGTTTCCTACCTTTGAACTCATAAGAGTTTGTTGTATAAACACAAGGCTTTTTATGATGAATTAGGATCTCAACCCTACTAAGAAAAATTATATTTTCACGTTTATCATAGGAGAGGGCTATGATATTCGATAAAAATAGTAGGAGACAAATTAGATTAAAGTCCTTATCTAGTTGCAAACATGTCATCATGATTGGTCTGCTTATATTAGTTATGTTCTTGCATATGTAGAATTATTAAATGGCTTCACTTTCACTAAGAGGCATCTTAGATGCCAACAAATTGACCGGACCAAACTATGTGGACTGGTTGAGGAATTTAAAGATAGTACTCACTCAGGAGAAAATTTCCTATATACTTGAAACCCCTGATCTTGGAGATCTAGGGGATAATGCTACAGAAGAGGAGGTTGCCACACATAAGATGTGGAAAAATGACAGTTTGACTGTCAAATGTATCATACTTGCCTCTATGAGCAATGAATTACAGAGGCAACATGAAGGCATGGACACTCAATCCATACTTCTCAATTTAAAAGAGTTGTATGGAGAACAAAGCAGGACTGCTAGGTATGAGATATCTAAGCAGTTGTTCCGTGCTAGAATGAATGAAGGAACTCCAGTGCAAAACCATGTTCTTATGGTTATAGACTTAATCACTAGATTAAGTCAATTAGGTTTTGCTATGGATAGTGAGCTCAGTCAGGATTTGATCCTGCAATCACTGCCTGATTCATTTTCTCAGTTTGTTGTGAACTTTCACATGAACAAGCTGAACACCTCTCTGCCCGAGCTGTTAAATATGCTCAAAACAGCTGAAGGGCATATTAAGAAGGATAAAGGTCCACTCCTTCTTATAAATAGCACCTCTATGAGGAAATCGGAAAATAAGGGTTCTAAGAAACGATTGAACCTCAAGAGTAGCATCAAAAAGAAAAAAGGAAAGAAAAACTCCGGATCAAGTACCTGTTTTCATTGCGGCAAAGCTGGCCACTGGAAAAGAAATTGCAAGAGTTTTCTTGCAAGTATGAAGACCGATGCAAGAGTTGCATCAAAAGGTATGTTTATGTTACATGCCAACTTGTCATTAAGTTCTTCAAATTCAAATTCATGGGTATTAGATACCGGCTGTGGTTTTCACATTTGCAAATCTTTGCATGGACTACAGAAAATTAAAATTTTGAAGAAAGGTGACTTCGAGCTATATGGCGCTGGAGGAGAGTCCATCCAGGCTGAAGCTGTTGGAACCTACAACTTGGAATTGCCTTCGGGAAAGCTCCTACAATTAGAAGATTGTTATTATATGCCCAAAATTATTAGAAATGTAATTTCCATTCCTTTGTTGTTAAAGAAAGGTTTTGAAATTAATGGAAAGGGCAATGGTTGCTCTATTTATTTTTCTAATAAGCATCTTTGCAATGGCATTATGGAAAATGGTCTTCTAGTTTTATTACTTAATGACAATGTCTTTCATATTAATAAAAGCAATAAAAGAAAGAGAGAGGAAGTGAATAATACCCTCCTTTGGCATTGCTGACTTGGTCACATAAGTGAATCAAGAATCAACAAGTTATACAAAGAAGAGTTCTTTGATCCTTATGATTATGAATCATTAGGAACTTGTGAATCTTGTCTTATGGGAAAAATGACCAAGTCTCCATTCACTGGACATGGAGAAAGGGCAAGTGAGTTATTAGGACTTATACATACAGATGTATGTGGTCCTATGACAACTCCAGCTAGAGGTGGATACTCTTACTTCATCACATTCACTGATGATTTATCAAGGTTCGAATTTGTGTATCTTATGAAACATAAATCCGAAGCCTTTGATAAGTTTAAAGAGTATCAAAGTATGGTTGAAAAACAAACCGGAAAGTGTATTAAAATCCTTCGATCTGATTGAGGAGGTGAATACCTTTCTAGTGAATTTTTAAATCATCTTAAAGAAAAGGGCATTCTCTCTGAATGGACACCTCCGTATACGCCACAACTAAATGGTGTAGCTGAATGGAGGAATCGTACTCTATTAGATATGGTAAGGTCCATGATGTGCTTTACAGATCTTCCTATTTCCTTCTGGGGTTATGCCTTAGAAACTGCTACATATGTGCTAAACAGGATACCTTCAAAATCTGTATCTAGTACTCCATATGAGATATGGAGAGGTAGAAAGCCCAATCTTAAATATTTTAAAATATGGGGCTGCCAAGCATATGTCAAAAGAAATTTTGGACATAAGCTAAGTGCTAGATCAGATAAATGTACATTTATAGGTTATTCCAAAGAAAGTATTGGATATCTCTTCTATCACCCTACTGAACAAAAGGTATTTGTTAGTAGGCATGCCACTTTCTTAAAAAAAGAGTTTATCTTAGAAAAGGGCAGTGAAAGAAGAATTGAACTTAATGAAGTTCAAGACCTACAAATAGAAACACAAGAAATTCTTCAACCAGATGTACCCATTGATGAAGTACAACCACAACACACATCTCCTCTCCAAAGGTCAGATAGAGTGCGAAATGCACCTAAGAGGTATGGGTTTATCATTGAGAATGATGAAGCCCACATCGTCGAAAATGATGATCCTCTGACCTATTCGGAAGCTATCATGAGTAATGACTCTAACAAATGGTTAGAAGCTATGAAATCCGAAATAGACTCTATGTATACCAACCAAGTATGGACTTTGGTTGATGCACCAGAAGGTGTAAACCCTATAGGTTGCAAATGGGTCTATAAGAAGAAGATTGGAGCAGATGGCCAAGTAGAAACCTACAAGGCTAGATTGGTGGCAAAAGGTTTCAGGCAAAAGCAAGGAATTGACTATGATGAAACTTTTTCACCAGTTGCCATGCTTAAATCTATTCGAATTTTGCTTGCAATAGCTGCATACTATGATTATGAAATTTGGCAGATGGATGTCAAAACCGCCTTCCTTAATGGTTATCTTGAGGAAGAGGTTTACATGACACAGCCAGAAGGATTTGTCTCAAGTGGGAGAGCAAATCAAGTATGCAAGCTTAAGAGATCCATTTATGGATTAAAGCAAGCATCGAGGAGTTGGAACATCCGTTTTGATACAACAGTCAAAGAGTTTGGTTTTATCAAAAATGTGGATGAACCATGTGTGTACAAGAAGACTAGTGGGAGTGTCGTTGTCTTCTTAATATTGTATGTAGATGACATACTAATCATTGGAAATGATATTCCAATGTTACAATCGGTCAAGACTTGGCTATCAAAAAGCTTTTCCATGAAAGACTTGGGAGAAGCATCCTATATACTTGGTATAAAGATCTATAGGGATAGATCTAAAAGGATGCTAGGCTTGTCCCAGTCTAAGTACATAGATCGTGTGCTGAAAAGATTCAGCATGGAAGGAAGTAAAAGAGGTTACTTACCTATGAGTCATGGCATACGTCTCTCTAAGAAGATGTCTCCTAAGACATCTGAAGAGAGGAATAGAATGAATTCTATTCCCTATGCTTCGGCAGTAGGATCAATTATGTATGCTATGCTATGTACTAGGCCTGATGTTGCTTATGCCTTAGGCATAACAAGCAGATTCCAGGCTGATCCAGGAGAAAATCATTGGATAGCTGTGAAAAATATTCTTAAGTACTTAAGAAGGACTAAAGATATTTTTCTAGTTTATGGAGGATCTGAGTTGAAACTAGAAGGATTTTCTGATTCTAGTTTTCAATCAGATCCAGATGATAGCAAGTCTACTTCAGGATATGTCTTTACCCTAAATGGTGGTGCAGTGAGCTGGAAGAGTTCCAAGCAGCAAACTGTAGCTGACTCAACTACTGAGGCAGAATACATCGCTGTAAGTGAGGCCGCTAAGGAAGCTGTCTGGATGAAGAAGTTCATCGCTGAGTTGGGAGTAGTTCCTGAGATTGCTGGACTAGTTTCAGTTTATTGTGACAACACTGGAGCTGTTGCTCAAGCAAAGGAACCAAGATCTCATCACAAATCCAAGCACATTCTAAGACGCTTCCACCTCGTTCGAGAGATCGTCGAGAGACAAGACATAGTCATTGAACGAGTAGAAACAAAGAACAACTTAGCAGACCCGTTCACTAAAGCTCTACCACAACAGCAGTTCGATCGCCACCTCGATTGTATGGGGATAAAATATAAGAGCGATTGGCTTTAGTGCAAGTGGGAGATTGAAAGAGTAGATGCCCAACAAGCCAATCGCAAAATGTATTGCGAAAGGTTTTTTCTTTTGATTTATCCAAATCATGTACATGACATTTAAATATGAATAAAGGCGTTATGTTTTATCATATGCTGTTGATTATATTTATGATAAACTCCTTAGATTAGGGCAATGGTTTTAAGACTATGATGAGATCATACTAGTGAGACTTAAAATTCTAAAATCCTAATCTTAAATATTCCCAGTCATTGGTACATTGAGTCGGGGATCAATGATTACCGGAAAGACTGGCATGTCTTATGTATGCTCGATGCAGAGGATGATTGATCTCACAATCATTTGTGTGGAGACACTAATACAAAGATGTGGGTGCTCATTAGAGGAATGAGTTCACTGAATTGACCTACAAAGAGAAATCTTATGAAGTCTTACTTACATGTCAAAAGATGATTCTCTTAGTGGGAGTTGTGCAACTGATCCTATGACCTGAGATCACCATGGTATCTTGTGCACATGAACCCATATTTTGGTTTACACTCATTCATGACAATAAGTTATGTATGAGGTCTTCTGGATATGGTGAATTGTGTACGAAGATTATGAGTAGGTCAACAAGGAATTAATCACTTCTAGTAAGAGAAGATAGCATCCTATTTATTCTAATCATATGATAATTCAGGAAGCCTTTGATCAAAGCAGAATGAAAATTAGAAAGAGTTTCTAATATTTCATTATTTGAATTATCATTAAAAGATTGAGAAAAATATGAATATGAAATTGAGTTTGATATATATTCATACTCATATACATATTTGGGATGCAGTTTGATTAAAGGATTGAATTGCATGGTAACTTGCCACTGAAGGGTATTTTTGGTATTTTCACCAAATTCCATATTTTCCGGGTAGACATGACACGTTGCTAGACGTCAATCTTGTTTTATAGGTTTGATCAAATTAAAGAGTTTAATTCGATCACCAATTAGAAAGGATTCTAATTGTTAAGTTCGGGTTCGCGCAGTTTGGACTTAAATCGATTAGAAGAGTTCTAATCAAGTTGGGTCAACTCGCACTCATACCTATTGCTGGCTAAGTATGGAACCCAATGGGTCACACACAAGAAAACTTATCAAGGGTCTAATTGGATTAGATCATGTTTGCAAGATAAACATCCTAGCAGGTGTTGCAAACCTTAGCTCCTGATTCGAATTGGATTCGAATCTGATTCGAATTGGATTCGAATCTGATTCTTAATTGATCTAATTTGATTAGATCATATTCTAATATGGGTTAGCCAAGAGTTAGCACCTAATTGGCTTGGTTTGAGTCTAATTGGATTAGATTTAATAAATCATTCAATCTAGGCCGTTAGATCTTGATCTACCGTTGGATGAAGACATAATGGAGAGTTGGTTTAACCCAATTGGATTGGGTTAGAGGATGGCTACCATAATTGACCATTGGATCTTAATCCCACCATTGGATGAAGACATAATGGGTCAAGTGAATGGCGCCTTGCATTGGAGCCCTTGGATCATCATCATGAAAGATCAAGAGGTGAGGCGTGATGGACATGTGATTAGCATGTGATATTGACTTGGTCAAAATATGGCACCACATGAAAGGACATATCATTTGATACACCTCCTCACTTGATCTGCACCTCCTCTTATTTGATATGGCCCTTTAGATGATGCCCTTTCATGAGAGGATGTGTGGATGGGATGCATCCCTTGGAGATGCATCCCTACACCTATTATAAATAGGTTAGCACTCCATGGGTTTCATCATTCCAATTCCACCCCACTCCTCTCTTCTTTCTTTCTTACATTAATTTCTTTCTTTCTAGCATTGCTTCTAGTGTGTCCTAAGCCAAGACAAGGTGGTCTTCTTTAGGACAAAAGGATTAGAAGTGATTTTAGAAGGCTAAAGGAAAATAGAAAGGAAGGAAAGCAAGCCATTAGAGTTCTTTAGAAGAATTCTGCATTAAGGATCAAAAGTCTTTGGAGCTAAAGTCTTGATCAAGTTTTCGTGTGGATCACCATTGGAGGGCGGACACTTGGACGCCTCGTGGAGATTGTACACTTTGGATTAGCGTTTGAGGTATTCTACTAATTCTGCATTTATTTTATATTATTTGATTGTAATCATTAAGGTGATCTAGGCTTAAAAGGGTTTCATGCATAGGGACTTTATTAAGAAAATTTTAAAATCCCTAGCTTCCGCTGCGCATTATAACATGCTAAAACCCTACAAGGCCGTCACCTCCGGGAGGTTTGTCAATTTCGACTATCTCGCCCGGGAAGGGTTCACCATAGGCGATAGACTTAGAGCCCAGGGCCTAGAGTACTTCCTCACCTTGGACCTTCCCACCTATCCTGGCCTAGTTCAAGAATTTTACAGTACCGTCCATCGGGGAGATGGAGGTATCGAGGGCACGGTACTAGGTGTCCCATTGCGTGTCACAGAGGACCTCATTGCCCATATCCTCCACCTTCCATTAGTAGGGGTGGCTCCTGCACATCCTGAGGATAGGGTTGCGGCCCTTACGGTCGTTTTAGGGCATCCACCTCAGTCTCTCCTAGATGAGGTATCTGCTAGCTCACTTCCTATTGAAGTGAGAATCCTTTTGAGCATTTTGTCCAGGTCCATCTTCCCTAAGACAGGGAGATTTGATTTTGTGAATGAGAGGGACTTAGCTATTATGTCTTATATCCTTCAGGACACCCCGATCAACTTCCCCAAGCTCATTTATAGGTATATGTGTGAGCCCCTAGATAGACCTAGGCTCACCCTCCCATACGGCATGATTTTTACTCTTCTCTTTAGGCAGTACGAGATTCCCATTTCTGAGAGGGAACCCTCTCGTGCACTGCGATGGACAGATCGCTTGGGTACGGGGACCATGCACAGGATGGGATTTCGAAAGAGAGAATGGATCTGGGTTAGGAAGTCCTCTCTCACTGCTCAGACCACCAGACCATCACCCAGTCCTGAGCCAGATTCAGACTACCCAGACTTTCCAGACCATCCAGACCTTCCATCCACTCCTCCTGCTCCTACCACCTCTGCCGGACCTTCCTCCTCAGCTCCACCATCTATGGAGGTCCGTATTGATCCAGAGCAGCTCCGGGAGCTGCGGCAGCAGATCGTCGGAGATCTGAAGGATGAGCTGCTTCGGGAGCTCAGAGGCTCAGTGCCTGCTCCCTCTTCTGCGCCCACTTCCTCTGCCCTGGTTCCATCCCTGACAGCCGTGACAGACATGACGGCTGAGGTGCGGCAGGAGATCTACAACATGAGGAACTTGATGCAGGCACAGTTCCACAGCTTGAGTGAGGTGACGAGCACCACTCGTCGGATGCGAGATGACATAGGCCGTGATATGGCCACCACCTCTGCGGGGGCCGAGCGCTTGTCGAATGTGCTCATCGACAAGCTGGACGAAGTGCAGAAGTCCGTGCTCGAGGTTGATACTACACAGAGCAGGGCTATCCAGGCCGTTATCCGGCAGCTCGAGAACGTCACCAATGCGGTCCAAGCATTGGTTGGGTGCATGCCTCGAGGAGATACATCCTCGAGAGGAGGAGCATCATCCTCGAGAGGAGGTGCCACATCTGGGAGAGGAGGAGCCACATCCTCGAGAGGGGGAGCTTCATCCTCGAGGAGGACATAGATGTGTTTGAGTTGTGTATTTTGTCTGGTTTTGCTTTACTTATTGTATGCTCAAATGTATTCACATTCATATCAATACAATGAGTAGACATTTTATCTTCAATTGTGTGCCATTTGATGTGCCATTTGGATTGTGTGTGATTACCTCCTTTTTTTGGTATGATGACAAAAAGGGGGAGAAATGTGTAAAATATGAAAAAGGGGAGAAACATTAAAAAATATATAAAAGAAATCAATGGATTAATGATAAACTCTTAAAAATACACACAAATTTGTTCTAAGTGGATTCGGTACCTCGAGGCTCATTATCTCTCTTTTGGGGCTCCTAATGGAGTAATCTCCAGAATCTATTCAAGGGATATTCGGAGATTAGCTGAATCCTACTCAAGAACAAATTGACAGATTTTCCCTCTAAAAAGATAAAATTCAGTTCAAAAACTTCAAAGCATTAAAAGGAAATTCAGAAAATCAAAACAGGGTGGAATGCATATGTTGAGGGGGAGAATCTGAATTTTAATCAAACTAAATCATTAATGACATATAAGCCAAACAATTGATTACATAATATGAAGGTTTATATAATTCCAAATGAAAGGGGGAGCTTTAACTCCGAAATTTATTGTCTCACTCCTTTCAAACTTGGATAAATTAAATTCTCAGACATTTGAATTCATTTATGGATTTCATTTCATTATTTATTGAGCAATTCATTTTACATATACTCAAAGTTTTGTCATCATCAAAAAGGGGGAGATTGTGGAGTGATTGATTAAAACCCCGTTTGATTTTGATGAGCTCAAAGCATTTGAGTATATCTTGTGATTACTAATGAATTCAATTAAGTGTTTCAGTGGAAATCCTGTCTAAGTGTCTCTAGACTTGGTTCATAGTATTTTGGATAAGTTAAGAAGTCTGCATGAACCAATGTCTGAGACTCGAGTCGACTCCCGTGTTTCACGAGTCGACTCCAAGCGTATCAAGGTCACTGGCACAAGCTCGAGTCGACTCCAGATCAGTACGAGTCGACTCCGATTGAAAACAGACAGAAGGACAGAAGAGCAGTTTTCGGGTCTGAGATTCGAGTCGACTCCAGTGGAACGCGAGTCGACTCCCAGCGGTACACAAAGAAAAAGTCAGAGAACGTTTTTATGGACTCTGAGATTCGAGTCGACTCCAGTGGAACGTGAGTCGACTCCCAGCGGTACACAAAGAAAAAGTCAGAGAACGTTTTTATGGACTCTGAGATTCGAGTCGACTCCAGTGGAACGCGAGTCGACTCCCAGCGGTACACAAAGAAAAAGTCAGAGAACGTTTTTATGGACTCTGAGATTCGAGTCGACTCCAGTGGAACGCGAGTCGACTCCCAGCGGTACACAAAGAAAAAGTCAGAGAGTGTTTTATGGACTCTGAGATTCGAGTCGACTCCCAGACAGCTCGAGTCGACTCCAAGACAAGCTTCACGACAAAAGGCAGAAGACCAACTTTTGGAAACTGAGAGCCGAGTCGACTCCAAGGAAGTTCGAGTCGACTCCAAGACTGGATGAGCCAAAAGACAGAGAATCGGAAGTTCGGGCTCTGAGATTCGAGTCGACTCCCAGGACAGCCGAGTCGACTCGAGTGGACAAAATTCAAATTTGGATCCACGGACTTCAGTGGATGAGCCGACTCCAAAATTGCCAGGTCAGCGCCAGAAGTTGGCGAGTCGACTCCGGGTCGAGACGAGTCGACTCCCAGTCAAGACGGCAACTTTAATTCAAACTTGGAACAGTTGCCGAGTCGACTCCAGAAAAGCTCGAGTCGACTCCTGCTACAGCCGAGTCGACTCCTGATCGCGCGAGTCGACTCCAACCCACCAACGGTCACAGTGTCAGGCTGCGCAGAGTGTGCAGAACGGCCAGAAAAAGCAGAGTAACGGCTAGTTTCCGTGGGGGTTGGCTTAAATAGCCCCAGAAGACTGTAGCAAGGTAGAGAATAGACATTCCACTCCAAGCATTCAAGTTTCCAAGCTCTCCAAGTGCTCTTCAACGAGAAAAAGGGAAGATCTGCATTTACTGCTTCAACAACTTCTTCCCAGCATTCAAAGCTTCCTCCTCCTGCATTCAAGTCGGCCACTCTTTCAAGAGGAGACCGGAGTTCCAGAAGCCATACCTCTTCACCAGTTTAAAAGCGTTTGAGGGCTTCTAAACTCCTTTACGTTTATATTGTTTAAATCTGCTTTTTGAGAAGCTATTTTCTGTTTTCTTCTATCTCTTGTATTTACTTGATTCAATCGGGGGATTGAATCAAGGGGATCAAGGTTGGTTGGTGAGCCAAGTTAAAACCAACGTGTGTAAGGGTTTGATTGTGAGCCCGGGAAAACAATCGGGGTTGGTTCTAGTCGGTGAGCCTGGGAAAACCGACCGAGTTCGTTGTGAGCTCGTAAAACAACAAGTTTGGTTGTGAGCTTGCAAAACAACCGACTGTAATCCAAGGGGGTTATAGTGAAATTCCCAAGTGAGACTTGGGGAGTGGACGTAGGAGCAAGGGTTAGCTCCGAACCACTATAAAACTTTGTGTTTGTAGTGCACTGTCTCTCATCTTCTTCCCCGCGCATTACTCACAGCATTTAGCTTTAGTTAGATAACTTGCTATAGTCTTAATTAATCATCCACAAAGTTTTTAATTAGTCAAATTATTTTAAAAACCCAATTCACCCCCCCTCTTGGGTTGTCTATCTGGACAACATTCTGCTTCACATATAGAATCTGCCACTGTATGCTGCTTGGAACTCTTCCAGCAGATGGCCCCACCTTTAAGAGTGAAGATATATCCTGACACTCTCTTGCTATCATCTTGATCTGACTGAAAACTTGAATCGGTATATCCCTCAAGTTTTAAGTCGGAATCACCATAGACAAGCCACTGATCTTTCGTATTTCTCAAATACTTAAGGATGATTTTTACAACCTTCCAGTGGTTGCTACCTGGATCAGACTGGTATCTGCTCACTACTCCTAGTGAGTATGCCACGTCTGGTCTAGTACATGTCATGGCATACATTATGGATCCCACTGTCGATGCATATGGAATTCTATCCATACTCTCTCTTTCTTGAGGGGTTGTCGGACAATCCCTTTTAGAGAGGTTAATTCCATGGCCCATCGGAAGATAGCCTTTCTTGGAATTAATCATACTGAACCTTTTCAGTATAGTATCAATGTATGTGGATTGGGATAATCCAAGCAATCTTCTAGATCTATCTCTATAGATCTTCATCCCTAGGATGTAAGATGCTTCTCCCAAATCCTTCATGGCAAATTGAGATGATAGCCAAACTTTTATTCCTTGTAATGCAGGAATGTCATTTCCGATTAAAAGAATGTCATCCACATACAAAATAAGGAATATAATAACTAAACTATTTGCCCATTTATAAATACAAGGTTCCTCTTCATTCTTAATGAAGCCATATGTTTTGATTACCTTATCAAAACGCATATTCTAACTCTGTGAAGCTTGCTTTAATCCATAAATAGATTTTTGAAGCTTGCACACCTTAGAGTCATCTGCAGATATAAAACCTTCAGGTTGCATCATATACACCTCCTCTTCTAAATCTGCATTTAGAAATACAGTCTTTACATCCATTTGCCAGATTTCATAGTCTAAATGTGCTGCTATCGCAAACACAATCTGAATGGACTTGAGCATTGCCACAGGAGAAAACGTCTCGTCATAGTCAATACCATAACGTTGACGATATTTCTTAGCAACCAGACGGGCTTTATAGGTCTCCACCTTTCCGTCTGCGCCCCATTTTTTTTGAAAATCCACTTACACCCTATGGATTTAATCCCTTCAGGTGGGTCAACTAATGTCTATACATCATTGACCTTCATGGATTCCATTTTGGATTGCATGGCTCCAAGCCATGCATCAGAGTCATGCCTCTGCAGAGCATCCATATAGGTGATCAGATCCTCATCGTTTTCATCAAGTTCGACAGGATCCCCATTCTGGACCAAGAAACCGTAGTATCTGTCCGGCTGATGTGGTACTCTACTTGATCGTCTTAATGGTGCATCTAAGATGGGTTCTGGATCTGATCTAATCAAATCCGACTCAATTGGTTCAGTAGATGGTGTCGGATCTTCTACATGTTGAACTTCTCTAAGCTCAACATTAGAGCTATTTGTTCCTTCACCAAGAAATTTCTTCTCTAAGAAAATTGCTCTATTACTTACGAACAACTTTTGTTCTTTAGCAAAGTAGAAGTAATATCCTTTAATTTCTTTAGGATAACCAACAAAGAAACATTTGTGAGACTTGGATTCAAGTTTGTCTGTCTTCAAACGTTTGACATACGCCGGACACTCCCAAACCCTAAGGTGAGAGAGCATCAGATTACGTCCAGTCCACATCTCATGTGGTGTTTTATTTACAGATTTACTTGGAACCTTATTAAGAATGTAACAAGCTGACTCAAGTGCATATCCCCAAAAGGATATGGGCAGACTTGCAAACCCCATCATGGATCGAACCATATCTAATAGGATTCGATTTCTTCTTTTTGGTACACCGTTATACTGTGGTGTACCAGGAGGAGTCCATTGGGAGAGAATCTCATTCTCTCCTAGACTTGTCAAAAACTCATTGGAAAGGTATTTGCCTCCTCGATCTGGTCAAAGAGTTTTAATACTCTTTCCAGTTTGTTTTTCTACTTCATTACGATATAATTTGAACATTTCAAATGATTCAGATTTATGTCTCATTAAATAGACATAACCATACCTGGAAAAGTCGTCTGTAAACGTAATGAAATATGAATACCCATCTCTAGCATTTGTACTCATTGGCTCACATACATCAGAATGTACAAGGGTCAATAAATCACTGGCTCGTTCACCTTTTCTGGTAAAAGGTGATTTGGTCATTTTACCAAGAAGGCATTATTCACAGGTTGTCAATGATTCACAATCATTAACATCGAGGATTCCCTCTTTACTTAACCTGTTCATCCTGTTCTTGTTAATATGACCTAGCCTATGATGCCAAAGGTAGACATATGTGACATTATCTATTCTAGGGCGCTTACTTGACGTGTACATTATATTAACAGGTTGTGATAATAAGTAGATGCCATTGCTCAATCGTCCATTCATTACAGTAACACCATTCATAATGATATCACAAGAACATTTCTTTATTGAAATTTCATAACCGTTCATGGCCAAAAGGCCTACGGAAATTACATTCAATAAGAACGTAGGACAATAGTGACAATCACTCAAGACAACTACATGAGAATTTAAAACAAGTTTGAGATTTCCTAAAGCTAGAACTGGAACAGATCTTCCATCTCCAACATTCAGGAATCTCTTACTGTTTTCAAATCTCTCATTGACCTGAAGTCCTTGCAACGAATTGCATATATTAAACGGACTTCCAGTATCTAATACCCAGGTCGAATTATCACATATAGAGAAATTACAAGGTGTTATCATATAAATACCTTGATCAGCAACTGATTGCCCTTTTCTCTTGCTTGGCCTGTTTGGGTCAAGTGAGGCAAGGTATTGAGGACAATTCCTCTTCCAGTACCCCTGCTTCTTACAATAGAAGCATTCTGCCTGACTTTGGTCATCCTTAATCTTTTTGGTCTGACTACTCTGAGTTTTCAGCTTTCTATACCAATTATTGAAGTTGGGACCAGTCAATTTGTCATTATCTAATAATGAGCGAAGTGACAAACTTGTGGCCATTTCTACATAAAAAAAAAAATTGGCTATTAGTATATGAATTGACTAAACACAGTAGACTTGGACTTTAGTCTAAAGATACTCCTACTATTTTATACAAATTGGTAGCCTCTACCTCCAATTCGAAAAATTACTCTTAATTCTTTAGTGGACACTAGAACCCAATAGATCGCATATAGGCCCGAGTGTGGCTCGGCCAACCCATATGCACCTATTGGTAGGTTCTTAACTAATTGCTTCACCAAGCAACTTCTAGTGATGATTTTGTCCTAGATTTTTCGGCAGGCGTGTGGCGCCTCCACCGAATACCCTAGTCAGGTCCAACCATTAAATGATAGGGTTAAGTCTAATCAACTAATAGACGACCAAGCCCGAGTGTGGCTTGGCTCACCTGACCGCCTATTGAAGGTACACTTAACTCATCATATATTGAATGATAATTCCAATGCTTGATAAGTACTAGGCGTGTGGCGCCTCCAATAATTAGCAAAACATTGGACCCATTATCATCCAACTTAATGGAAGGCTATGACCTAGTTATCCCCATAACCATTTCATTTTAAGGACCTAATAATTTTAGAGAATTTCATAATTAGGATAGATGAGAAGATCCGGTTAGTCTAATTTCTCCCACTAACTTCACTAAATCAGATTAGACTGAAACCAGTTAAGGGGACACCTAAATCAGTCAAACTGATTTTTTTTATAAGCATGGGCTAACTCAAATCATTAAGTGATCCAATCAAAATGTGATTGACCATGTCGGCCAGGTAAGTGAGATCGGTGGAAGGGATATGCCATTAACTCGACAAAGACGAATCAGTACGAGTAGCTCCCAATTAAAAACCACCGGTCGAGTCTGCCAAACTTATCTTAGACACCGACTGGTTAATCAATTTTGATTTGATTACTCAAATGACTCGGGCTACACCTCTGAGCTTAAATCAAGTTCCATCTTGGTCTAATCAAAGATATGGATTTGATCCATCTACAACTATTGTAAATTGACCCAGAATTTTTTTGACCTAATCTAGTTACTACTTAATTAGATTTGATCAATTAATTCTATTAGTTCATATATGATTCTAACCTTAGTTCTAACCCAATCCTAGGAACTTGATTCAAGCTAACCCATGTGCCCAAAGAATTATGCAATGTTAATTAATTGAGTTAAAATTCTATTTCATAACACTTAATTCTTAATTAAGTTTAGACTTATGAAAGTTTTGATCATTGCATATTTCTTTTTAATTATATATTAATTTCAATCTTTCAGTTCTTAAAACACATTTTCAGATCTGAGTTTTTTGTAATTAATCACATGTAATCAGATTTAATTCATGTTTAAGTCAATATGTTTTATGTTCATGCATCACATATACATAACAACATGAATTAATATAAACAACATACATCTTATATATTTTTTTTTCACTTTTATTTTCAGAACTGATTTGTTCATTAAAATCAGAGATCATATGAATCATAAACTTTATTTAGATCTAATCTAAACAATATTATGATTTCAGATTTATTCATATTACTAATCCTAACACAAACATACATCATATGCATCCAAAATTTCAGATCTACTTAATCATGCATAATCAACAATTAAATCAATCATAAAAAGCACTTTAGATCTAATCTAAATATGTTAATGATTTCAGATTTAATTGCAAGAATTAAAACATAAAAGTTTAAACATGAACCTGGCTCTCATACCACAGAAAGTGCATCCTAGGTTCTTCGGTGTTTAGCATGCTGAATTTTTTTTTTTTTGAAAACTATGGCTGAACCTGATCGGGTTGCCTACGTACCCCTTCACAAGAGGGATCAAGCCACACGTAGTTCTTTTTTTTAAGTTTTCAAAAATGCAGCAAAAAAATGAATCAAACAATTTAATTCATGCATGCTTACAAGATCAAATCTAAAAATCAGCACATTAAGAACACATAGGATTATGCCGGAATCGTTTAAACAATTATGCTAAAATTTTTATGCATGATTAACTATCAGATCTGAAACTTAAGAACTCTATTCCAATTAATCTCCGAATATCCATCGAATGGATTCTGGAGATATCTTCGTGAGGAGCCCCAAAAGAGGGTAAAACCTCGGAAAATCGGACCTAGACCTTGACACCATAATAAATGATTAATGCTAGATTAATACCTTTTATGATGGATGACAGTTGTGAATCTGATTCTTGACTTCGTAGCCACGCACACGAATGGCCTCTACGAGAAGTACACGTGAAGCCCTGAAGGATCTTCTTCTGCAATAGTGCTAGCAGCTGTAGAACACTTGAAAGCTGAAATCTACCCGCTGGGATTCAATCAACTCTTGATCAATCGTCTTGAAGTAGATGGAGATGAGGTTTGTAAGAAAAGTAGAGGACTCAGATCTGATCTTGAATCTTCTAGATATTCATCCTGAAAACCCAATCTAAAATGAGAAGAAGAGGAGGAGGAGGCGTGTGAGGAAGAAGGCTGCAATGGATGTGTTTTCGGTGCCCATGTTTGATCCCTTTTAATGGCCTCCAAATTTTCATTCAAAATTCGAAAATTATCTTCAAAAAACCTCCTTTAGTTGGCGCATGCATTGGAATAGGAACAACCCAAATCAGATCTCAACCAAATCTGATTTAAATTCAAATTTTAAACACATGTGCAAGAGGGGAGGAATTTGAAATCCATGCGGCAGAATTTTCCTTCCTCTTGTCGCATATATTTCATTTGAAATTCGAATTTAAATGATTCAGAGGTTCACACGCCAGCTTGGAAAGTTATTTGATGTATGAAATCATTTAATATATTGCTTAATGTTTGAATTCAAATTCAAACAACAAACAATGTCGCCATGTGTCAAGCAATGGGTCCATGCGCCATGCAATAATTTTGGTTTATTTAAAATTCATGAAATCCAATTCCATGTCACCACTAATTGCCACATCATCTGAGCCTAATCCTCTTGGGTTGCACCTAATCAAATTTGGTCAAACTCGGATTAAAACAAAGCAATTTGGTTGAACCCAATCTAATCAGGTCAGACCCTGATTGAGCTCAAATTGAATCCAATTCAATTTTTGGCTCATCCAAACTCAATCAAATTGAATTAATTACTTTGTGTTGGATCTAATCCAATTAGGTCAATCCCCAATTAAGTGCAAATTAATTTAAAATTAATTTGATCAGCTTAATTTTTGGTTCCGACCTAATCCAATCAGGTCAAAACCCTGATTGAGCCCAAACTGAAATCCAATTCAATTTGGCTTATCCTTAGCACAATTACTCAATCAAATTGAGTTTATTAGTAATTTAATTACTAATTAATCCTTCAATAATTACTTTAATTACTTTATAAGATAATTTGCCAATCAAATTGACCAAATTAACCCCCGAATGATTCTTAATCATTCATCAGCCTTCTTGATCAATCAGGAAACTTCTATACGTGTGACCTCATTGGTTTGAACCTAAGTCGGTAGTATAGGAAAGACTTCCTACACTAATCGATGTAACCATCTAGCAATGGTACCCGTGTTAGAAGTATGCCCTAGAAGCCAATTTGGCTGACGCATTATTTTATTCTGGGACATAAATTTGTACTTGACCTAATAATGAATTTATTAGAATGGGCATTCTTTTCATTCATGTTCTTATGTGTCCATGAATCGTCCAAAAATTAATAAGATGATGACGCATATTCTCAAGAGTTGAGAATTTGAGGCATGTGTCATTGGTGATTAATTTCTGAATTGCTCCTGATCGATGGATCATCACGAGGACGGTGATCGATCCGCTGAGATTAGTGCACAGATCGCTTTCTTTGATGGACGAGTCTTGAGTCCACAGTGTGGCGACACTGGAGCAATTGTGCAAGTGCTTGTTAGAGAACAAGGGTACTGAGCGTGACCATAGCAAGTAGTCACTTGGATGTCTATCCACTCGTCAGTGACTTACTTAATGCTGCAGTTGTATGACTGGTCCTTTGAGACCTGCGTGCCTCGGCTATTCACAGTGAGGTTGCTGTAGTTTGATGAGCACATAAACATGAGCCCTAGCAATTAGGTTCTTGTGGTGCAGATTGGCTGCAGTAGGTTCATTGTAGGAGTAGGGGGTGCATCTAGATAGAATCTATCAACCTTGATAGGTTAAGAGAGATCCTATGTGATTTATGAGACTGAGTTCGTAAATCCTCGGCCGGGGTAGTATGTATAGTGGAAAAAGAGTTTTCCACTCTTGAACTTAAGTCGAATAAATCTTGATATATGACAGACGATAGGGGTTTGACGAGTTATCCATGACCTCCGTCTTGTCGGGATCCACGATAGAGGGACTGTATCAATACACTAACTACACCTAGAGGTTCATCATTCCATTCTGCTGGGTTGCCACTACATGCTGCTAGGTGTCACTGGTGGATTGTGAGACTCAAAGGCATTTACTTGGTGATCAGTGAACCCGAATGAGTTGAGTTGGAATTGTTCCAACCTATTGAAAGGAGTTTCAAATGATATTGTGATAGAGATCACAATTATCTCACTACCAGTCAGAATAGAACCTATAAGGTCACACACATTAGAGATATTGACCGATCCGATGTTGAATTGTGATTGGGAATCACAATAATCAATTTAATTGATAATTGGTTAACCCGCTAAGAGTTAGTGAGTTGAAGAAGGAATAATTGCAATCGGATTGCAATTTAATTAATTAATTGGATTTAATTAATTGGACTTAAATTAAGTCCTACTTGGAGTAGGATTTCTAAAGTCCCTATTGCTTAGGATGAAATTTAATATGTCCTAATTAGATAGGATTTATTAATTCTTATTAAATTTTAATCTAATTAATTAAAATACTCCTAATTGGATTAAGATTTAAGAGTTCAATTGAGTCATGGTTCATTGAATCCTAAATTAGATTAGGATTGAAGGAAAAAGAAAAATGGGTTGCACTCAATCCTCTTTGGAAGAGGATTAGACCCACCTTGTACATGGCCCCACACCCCACTTAATTGGATTAAGCGGGCGTGCGTGAAATAGGGAGAAGAGGGAGGGGCTACGCCCTCCTTTTGGCTGAATACATGAAGAAAAGAAGAGGGCCCGTATGTCCCTCCTCTTTTCTTAGAGATAAGGATGGAGCTCCAAAATTTTAGGGAGCTCCCCACATGCCATATATAAGAGAGAGAAAGGGGGCAGCACCCTAGTTTTTTCTCTTCCTCTTTTTCAGCCGTGAAGAACCACCTCTTCCCTTGGTTTTTTGAGCGCAAGCAACAAGGGAATACGGGCAGCAAAACCCCTTTCTCCCTTCTTGGTTTCAGCCACAAGAAAAAACAAAGGATAATGATGGAGCTCCTAAAAGGTAGGAGCTCCCATAATGCCTTTAAAAAGGAGGATAAAGGGGCTGCCGTGAAATGTGATTTTTCCCTTCCCAAGGGAGCCGTGAACAGCATCCCTATTCCTCTTGGTTTCAGCCGTGAAAGAAAAGGAAAAACTAGGGAGGCCATGCATCCCTTCTTTCATCCATTTTTTTGGTTCCAAGAAAAGAAAAAAGAAAAGGCTGCAAGGGCTTTTTATTTTTCTTTTGATTCATCCTTCTTCTTCCTCTTAAGATCAATCAAAAGAGTTGATAGATCAAGAGAGGTATCAAGCCATCAAAACAAATCTCTGCAAGGGAGCTAGCACCCCGAGGAGATTCAGGTGTTTGGATTGGTCCTCTACCTCGTGTGGGATACCCGTAGAGGCCGGGACGCGTGTGCGGCTTGAAGTGGAACCTTCCAACAAATACCACGATCATCAGATTGCGGTGATATCTACCCGCACAAGGTGAAGATCTGATCTTCCTAATATTATGTAAAAGTATTTAATCCTAATCTATCTACGAACGATGATTTTAAAATAAGTTCATGCGATGAACTGAATCTCGCGCATGTCTTCCGCTGCGCGCAGAATTTTTCTGGAATTTTCTGCGGCATGCGAGGGATTCCAACAGTGGTATCAGAGCCTAGGCTTCGTAGATTAAGGTTAGGAATTAATTATTAAAGGGCATATTAGATCTGAAATTTAAAGGATTATGCCTGCTGATTTTTATGCATGCAGAATTTCAGGTTACAGATTTTTCTGCATGTTGAAATTTTTTGAATGTTTTGATTAATGATTCTATTGCTTTGATAATGTGATTACAAATATTTAGAATCATGTCTTGCATGATCAGCAACTCATGTGATGACGTAAATCAATTAGATTTCAGATCTGTAAATTATATTTAATGCATGAGATGCGTATGGTAATGATCATGGATGGACCCTTTACATGTGCAGAAATGTTCTGTGATGTTCTGTGATGTTATGTGAATGGCATGTAAAATCAGATTTTCAGATGCCTACGTGCATCTTATATTGAGTATTAGAGACCTGTGTATCTCATTAAAAAGGGTTGTAACTATTATTTAATTTTATTTATTTTAAGTTATCTGGGATGTAATCTGTGATGTGTTTGCACGTCAATGGTTGATCAGATGCATGCCTCTACAGGCACGATTTGTGCGGATCGAGATCAAGGGTTGATTAGAGATGGATCAAGGAGTTGATCGCAATTGGACCAAGGGTGCTCAAGATCGAGTCAAGAGTTGAAGACGATCTAACCAATTGACGTGCTTGTGTTTGTACTATGACCCCATCCTGGATCCATGGTCATCACCAGTTATTTTGTGATTATGCCTTATTGGTTTATGTTTTTGTTTATGCATAGCGGGTAGATAATTATTTGCATGAGATGTAGATAATTAAATGAAAGAGACCTAAATTAAATCTCCTCGAAATATTAAGTCTAGCGGTCTTCCACCGTAGTAGAGCTGCTAAGGTCCTTCCGGCGTTGATTTGTCTCGGCTGGATACAGTGGGCAAGTTGCATCGGGGGACTGGACCTCTCTATTAGGCATGAGATGTTGTAGGGGTAAAGATGGGGTTGGGCCCAAATAACTATTAGGTGAGGACCAATGACGGCTTTGCTTCTACGGTTATACGGTGGGTCCGACTTAACTAAGGAATGAGGCCATAATGTTAGGTGAGGTCTTCATTACTTAGAGACCGGATAGCGCTACAACTTGCTTGAGAACATTGTACAAGAGTTGTACACTCATCGTTTATGTATCACCAAATAACCGTTAGGTGAGGTGGCATGTAAATTGGTGAGACCGTAGCACCCCACTTTGAAACCTAAAGTCGCAAGGTTTTCGTTTTTCTACCAGAGGAGTGTGAGAGATTCGAGAAAATAGTGGGAGGAATATTTGTTTTAAAAGGCCCTAAAACAAATTGAGTTCAATTACAAAATTCTAAACTAGAATATTTTACTCCTGAGGATTATAAAGTCAGCTTCTAGACTCTTAACTCATATCCTATAGAACAACCGTTTGACCAAAACCCAATTATAAAGACTGGCTCAGCAAATTTCAAAATAGTTTTGAAATTGTGGGAAATTAGGGTATGTGCTAGACCATGGAATCCCCATGTTACCAAGCCGTCCGATTCACTGATCAGCGTAAGACGCATGCTAAGTGGACGAACAATGACATAAAGTTAGGTGCTGCACAATGGCATCCCATGTCCAATGAATTACAATGCCAGTATGAGAACATGAAGACTGCCAGGGACATATTAAATCACCTGCAAGAGTTGTATGGTGATCAGAGTCCACGCAGCTCGGTTTGAAGTGTCCAAAAGGCTCTTCAAAGCCAAGATGTGCGATGGGCAGTCTGTCCACGAACATGGTTTGACCATGATAAAGGACTTAGAGAAGCTTGAGAAGCTTGGCATGACCATGCACAAGAAATTGCAAACGGATTTGATCCCGCAATCCCTTCTAGCTTCATATGAACAGTTTATAGTAAATTACCATATGAACAAGATTGGTATGCACCAAAAATAGAATTGTTAAATAAATTGGTAACTACCTTAGGGACCTTGAAGAGTTCAAGGGGCATCGTTCTTGCTGTCGAGTTGGTTTCTACTTCCAAGAGAGAGTCTACCTGGAAGAAGAAAAAGCCCTGCGAAGAAGCAGAAAACCGAGAAAGGCCAAGTACGGAAGTTCCAAGAAAAAGATCGATTGCAAGGGAAAGTGTTTCCATTGCATCATAAGACGGCCATTGGAAGAGGAACTGTCCTACATACATGGAAAGCATAAAGAGCAAGAAGGGTGACAAACTTTTAGAAGGTATGTTAGATATGCTCATTATTAAAAAGAGACTTAGAGACTGTTACCTGTTGCTAGCAGAAATTTGATTTCTGTATCTTTGTTTAGCACAGAAAGATTTTTATAAGACTTATGTTCAATTTTGTTTGAGAAAATAAATTGGATGCATATGGTTTTATGATTGTCCGTCGCTATCACTTAATTTGGATGTACCTGTGAATGTATCTGAGAAAACAGTGAGTACCATAGGATCAAAAGGATCTAGAGATGAGATAAATCTAAAGTATTTGTGGCACCTTAAGCTTGGTCATATAGGAGAAGACAAAATAAACAAATTGGAGAAACATGTGCTTCTAGCTCATTGACTTTCGAGTCATATCCGATTTGTGAATCCTGCCTTTAAGGAAAGATGGCCAATTATCCTTTTGTAGGATATGGGAGAGGTCCACTGCGATACTTCCCTAGTACACACTTATGTGTGTGACCCATTCCGATGTGCAGGTTAGGGATTATAATTTTTACTTCATTTACCCGATGATTACTCATGGTATGGATATGTGTGTGAGACACAAATCTGAATCTTTTGAAAGTTCAAATAGTTCAGATATGAGTAGAAAAATAAACCGAAAAACTCATTAAGGTTCTTCGATCGGATCGAGGAGGTGAACATCTTAATAGAGAGTTCCATGTTTATCTCAAGAGAATGGTATAGTTTCACAATGGACCCTCCTGGTACACCTCAGCTAATGAGGTGTCTGACAGAAGGAATCAAACCCTATTGGATATGGTAGGTCCATGATGAGCTTCACTGATTTTCCTTGTTTCTTTAGAGAGATGCCCTACTTTCAGCAATTTACTTATTGAATAGTGTTTCCTCTAAGTCTGTTCCTACCACACGTATGAGATACGATATGGTAAGAAGCCCGAGTCTTGGTCATCTCAAGATTTGGGGATGTCCGGCCCACGTCAAGCGACAACAGGCGGACAAGTTAGACGATAAGACAATTAATGCTCGTTTTATTGGATATCCTAAAAGAGTCATTAGATACAATTTTTACGTCCAAAGGATCACAAAGTGTTTGTGAGCCGACATGCTATCTTCATGGAAATAGTTTATCCTTGATAGAGGCAGTGGGAGGAAAAATGAGCTCTAAGAGAAAGTCTCTGAAGAGCAACGAGCCATTGTGCCTATAGAACCTATTCATATTAAGCCAGTAACGTAGTACCTCCTCCACCTCGTAATCTAGCAGGATCTTCCGTCCGCCTGAAGGTATTTAGGTATGCTTACAGAGGATGTAGAGGAAGTGTTCCTTATGGGAGATAGGGATCAAGGTAAGGATCCAATACCTACAACGAGGCGATGTTAGACATCGATTCCGAGAGATGGCTGGAAGCCATGAAGTCAGAGATAGACTCCATGCATTCCAACCAAGTCTGGACCTTAGTAGATCCACCAGAAGGTATAGTACCTATTGAGTGTAAATGGATCTATAAGAAAAAAAATTAAGTTCGGATGGCTAGGTAGAGACCTATAAGCAAGGCTAGTGGCGAAAGGTTATAGTCGTGCGAAGGTACTGATATAAGGATACTTTTCACCTGTAGCATTGGCTGAAGTCCATTCGAATATTGCTTGCTGTTGCAGCATATCATGATACTGTGATGGTGATCACAAGGTTTGTAAGCTGCAAAGGTCCATCTATGGACAAAAGCAAGTATCTCGGAGTTGGAACACTCGTTTCAACGATGTAATCAAATCGTTTGATTTCATCAAGAATGAGGAGGACCATGTGTTTATAAGAAGGTTAGTGGGAGGGCTATTGCATTCCTCGTATTGTACGTAGATGATATCCTAGGTCAAGGTTGGTTGTCTAAGGATTCTCCATAATGACCTTGGGAAAGCATCCTATATTTTGGAAATTAAGGTCTATAGAGATAGATCTAAGAGGATACTTGTCCTGTCACAGAATATGTACATAGAGGGAGTGTTGAAGAGGTTCGGCATGAAAACCTCTAAAAGGGGATTATTACCCCTTACGCATGGGGTAAATCTCTCCAAGAAGATGTGCCCCAACACATCTGAAGAGATTCAGTGGATGAGCAAGATCCTTATACTTCGGCTATAGGGAGCCTCATGTATACCATGCTATGTACATGACTTGATATAGTACATGCTGTGAGTGTCACGAGCATATATCAGTCAAATCCAGGCAAGAAGCACTGGATAGCTGTGAAGAACAGTCTTAAGTACTTGAGAAGAACTACGGACATGTTCTTGGTCTTTGGAAGAAGATCAGAGTTGAAGGTAGAAGGATGCACACATATTGATGATAGAAAGTCTACATCAGATTATATGCAATGATGGTTCAGTAAATTGGAAGAGTTCCAAACAACCGATTATTGTAGATTCTACCTTAAAAGTTGAATGTTAAGCCATATCTAAGGGTGCAGTGGAAACCTTCTGGTTTAAGAAGTTCATTGCTGAGTTAGGTGTAATGTCATCAGATGCCATAGCACTCCACTGCGATAACAAAGGCACCATAGCACTAGCTAAAGAGCCAAGGTCTCACCAGCCGAAGCACATAGAGCGGGTTCAACCTGATATGCGACTACCTCAAAAGAAATTAGTAGAGGTATAGAGAGTAGACTCCACAGAAAATGTGGTGGACCCATTCACTAAGTAGATAAGTTAGCAGAAAACTGAAGCGCATCTTGAGAAGATGGGGCTTAGGTTTATGGCTGATTGGCTTTAGTGCAAGTGGAAGATTGTTAGAAGTATGCCCTAGAAGCCAATTTGGCTGACGCATTATTTTATTCTGGGACATAAATTTGTACTTGACCTAATAATGAATTTATTAGAATGGGCATTGTTTTCATTCATGTTCTTATGTGTCCATGAATCGTCCAAGAAATTAATAAGATAATGACGCATATTCTCAAGAGTTGAGAATTTGAGGCATGTGTCATTGGTGATTAATTTCTGAATTGCTCCTGATCGATGGATATCACGAGGATGGTGATCGATCTGCTGAGATTAGTGCACAGATCGCTTTCTTTGATGGACGAGTCTTGAGTCCACAGTGTGGCGACACTGGAGCAATTGTGCAAGTGCTTGTTAGAGAACAAGGGTACTGAGCGTGACCATAGCAAGTAGTCACTTGGATGTCTATCTACTCGTCAGTGACTTACTTGATGCTGCAGTTGTATGACTGGTCCTTTGACCTGCGATGCCTCGGCTATTCACAGTGAGGTTGCTGTAGTTTGACGAGCACATAAACATGAGCCCTAGCCAATTAGGTTCTTGTGGTGCAGATTGGCTGCAGTAGGTTCATTGTAGGAGTAGAGGTGCATCTAGATGGAATCTATCAACCTTGATAGGTTAAGAGAGATCCTATGTGATTTATGAGACTGAGTTCGTAAATCCTCGGCCGGGGTAGTATGTATAGTGGAAAAGAGTTTTCCACTCTTGAACTTAAGTCGAATAAATCTTGACATATGACAGACGATAGGGGTTTGACGAGTTATCCATGACCTCCGTCTTGTCGGGATCCACGATAGAGGACTGTATCATACACTAACTACACCTAGAGGTTCATCATTCCATTCTGCTGGGTTGCCACTACATGCTGCTAGGTGTCACTGGTGGATTGTGAGACTCAAAGGCATTCACTTGGTGATCAGTGAACCCGAATGAGTTGAGTTGGAATTGTTCCAACCTATTGAAAGGAGTTTTCAATGATATTGTGATAGAGTCACAATATATCTCACTACCAGTCAGAATAGAACTATAGGGTCACACACATTAGAGGTATTGACCGATCCGATGGTTGAATTGTGATTGGAATCACAAATAATTCAATTTAATTGATAATTGGTAACCCGCTAAGAGTTAGTGAGTTGAAGAAGGAATAATTGCAATCGGATTGCAATTTAATTTAATTAATTGGATTTAATTAATTGGACTTAAATTAAAGTCCTACTTGGAGTAGGATTTCTAAAGTCCTAATTGCCTTAGGACTGAAATTTAATATGTCCTAATTAGATTAGGATTTATTAATTCTTAATTAATTTAATCTAATTAATTAATACTCCTAATTGGATTAAGATTTAAGAGTTCAATTGAGTCATGGTTCAATTGAATCCTAATTAGATTAGGATTTGAAGGGAAAAGAAAATGGGTGCACTCAATCCTCTTTGAAGAGGATTAGACCCACCTTGTACATGGCCCACACCCCACTTAATTGGATTAAGCGGGCGTGCGTGAAATAGGGAGAAGAGGGAGGGGCTACGCCCTCCTTTTGGCTGAATACAATGAAAAAAGAAGAGGGCCGTATGTCCCTCCCTCTTTTCTTAGAGATAAGGATGGGAGCTCCTAAATTTAGGAGCTCCACATGCCATATATAAGAGAAGAACAGGGGACGCAGCACCCTAGTTTTTCTCTTCCTCTTTTTCAGCCGTGAAGAACCACCTCTTCCCTTGGTTTTTTGAGCCGCAATGTTGCCCCAGTAGATACAACCCAAGAGGGGGGGGGTGAATTGGGTCTTTTAAAACTTTTATGCTACTTCTAAAACTTTTGATTAACTATGCTAGTTGTATAGATGCACAGTGAAAGTTAAACTTAGCAAGGGTTTGATGTATAGACTTCGACTTGATTAAATATGCTTGCAACTAAAGATGTGCGGATAAGAATTAAGCAAGCAATTTATCTAAGTAAGTAAGTGTGTTAGTGTTGGAAATTATGTCCTAAATTCCAATCAATTGTTGATTGTAAATGTAATTGAATCAATTATAAAATAACATGGTATTTATTCATCACCAAACATCTTCACAAACTCCGATGTGATGAAGTCCTTAGGACTGCTTTGTGTAATGAAATATGATTTTGTCACACAGGTCCTTAAATGTTCATGACCGTATGATATACTATTAATAGGATGATAGTATTATCGGCGTAGGTCATTGTGTATCATATTTGTTGGTTGTCTTCCAAACCAAAGAGTATAGAGATACTAGTATGATATACAGGTGAATGGTAGTGTACGTTCACTGAACGTGACCAATTGACGGACTCTCTCTTGTCAAGAGTGTTCGAGTGGATATGGGTATATGTATCCTTTAGACCTGAGATTGCAACCGGTGGCTTGCAAGCAACTCACTGTACTTGGTGCCGGACTACCTGGAATTTCTAATCCAGCGACGAAAGTTTCTGGGTCCAGTCAAGTACTTGTGGTAGTCAGTTGCAGATCAAGATGGGATTGACCTCCCTTAGAAATAAGGGTGAATGCCTTGTGTTTTCAATTAAGTAGTACCCTGGCCAGGGAAAGTCAAATCACTATCACTTGACTTATTGAATTGAAACATATTTCCGGATGGATCGTTTCAGGGTAGACAGACTCTAAACCCATCCTGGGCATTTTCTGGTCAAGAGGATGAATTATGCAGTAACCATAGTCCATAGGTTCTAGAATGTTGCTTTGCATCTATTCGGCCTATCCGGTCGTCGGGTCCATTGCTAGATGGTTACTTCGATTAGTGCAGGAAGTGTTCTTGTACTACCGGCTTAGGTTCGAACCTGTGAGGTCACACGCTTAGAAGGTTTCAGGATTGATCAAATGGCTGATTGACGATTGCCCTAAGCAATTGTTGCTTGGAGAAGTTAATTGGTGATTAGATCACTGATTAGACTCAATTTGATTGAGTAATAGAGATTGGGCTTGACCAAATTCAAATATGATTTGAATTGGTAAAACCGTAATTGACACCAAAATTGGTTTGGTGAAAATGTCTAATTTGCCCCAACCAAATCAGATTTGGCTTGAGTCAAATTGGATTAAAATCAATTATGATCCTAGTATGACTAGGACTTCCTTCCCTATGTGGGACCCACATACTGTATGTGGGACCCACGTCCTGCCTAGGTGGGACCCACATACTGTATGTGGGACCCATGTCCTGCTTAGGTGGGACCCACATACTGTATGTGGGACCCACATCCCGGCCACCTCACCCCTTTGCATGCATGACACGTGGCAGAGCAGGATACCTCTTTTGCTTGCATGCGTGACACGTGGCGGAGCAGGACACCTCTTTTGCTTGCATGTGTGACATGTGGCGGGCCTGGACACCTCACACTCCTCCTGATGTCATCCATGACCTCATCTGCCTCATGAGGTCATCCATGACATCGCCCTCCAGGCCACCTCACTCCTTTGCATGCGTGACACGTGGCGGAGCAGGACATCTCTCTTCCTTGCATGTGTGACATGTGTCCTGGCAGGACACCTCACAGGACACCTCATAGGGACACCTCACCTTCTTCTTGGCCTATAAATAGGCCACCCCTCTTCCTTCTTCAAAACACATGAAGAGCACCAGAGAAGAGAGAGTGAGAGGAGAGAGTAGTTCTGAAGGTGAAAGCCCAAGAAGGAGTTCTTGAGCTGTGAAGGTCCATCTTCTTCCTTCTCCATTTCAGCCAACCTTCTGCCTCCCTGCGAGCTAGCACTCCCTGGGAAGTTGATCATTCCGGAGCTTCGCGTGGACGAGTCATCGAGGCCGGACGCTTGTGCGGCTGCGAAGCATCCTTGAAGGAACCCCCTTCTAAAGGTAAGAGATCTGATCTCTTTTACGGTTGAGATATGATCTCAATCTTCAAATCACAAGAAGTTGTGATTTATGCATATTTATTTGAATCACACAATCCTCGGGATCTGAGGGCTTTGTGATATTTGGTGTCAAAGCAAAGGATTAGGGAGACTATCCGATTCCCGGGAACTCTCACGCGTGATCGTGTGACGAAGCATGGCTCTCCACCCGGGGGCTCATATGATGAGTGCTTTGATAGGCACGCGCGGGTGTCACCCTATGTATTGGGACTGAGCCCGCGCCACATGCGATGTGCAGTTGAAGACTGTCTTCGACTGGTACCAGAGTTAAAATATCTAAAATATCAAGCATGTTTTGGGTTAAAATGTTTAACCCGTTCTTTCCGCATAAAAATTTTCTGAAATTCATGCTTAGCCCTCTGCATGCACACCATCAGTGGTATCAGAGCCGTCAGGTTCTTTGTGATATCAAATATCTATGCAAGATGTGATCTTTTACATATGATGTAACTAATTATATTATTTCATTATGTTATTCATATGATGAATGAACATGTTTGTTTGCATGATTAACTTGAATCTTAAAAGTGTTTTAACGATTTAAAGTTATGGAGCATGCAAACAAAGATAAGACATGAATAATGTAATATACTTAATTATGAATTGAGTAATGATATAGATCCTAGACTTTAAATGTGATTTGAATGTCTAAGACATTGCATAATTCATGGGGTAATGGGTTAGCTAAATCAAATCCAATTGATTTGGACTCAATGGTTGAAATCAAACTTGGTAGAGTAGTTGATCTAATCTAATTAAAGTTGTTTCTTAGATTGGGTCAAGATTGCTCTTGATCTTTGCAATAGTTGTAGTTGATCAAGTCCATGTCTTTGATTAGACCAAATGGATGTTGATTTAGGCTTCGTGGTTGAGCTTGAGTTATGATATTGATCGAATTGAAATTGATAAACCAGTTGGTGTCAAAGGCAACTGTAATCAGTAGGTTTTTAATTGGGAGCTACTTGCTGGGTTTCGGTCCAGTCAAGTTAATGGCATACCCTTCCGCTGATCTCACTTACCTGCCATCTTGGTGAATCTCTTTTGATCAGATCTCTGATTGACTCTAATTGACCCATGCCTGTAAGAAAATCAGTTGGACTGATTTAGGTGCACTGACTTGAATCTATTTCCTATGATACCTGACTTATGAAGTCAGTGGGAGGATTTGGATTGAGTCAGCTTTTTATTATAAAAATCCTCTAAATTATTAGGTCCATAAAATGATATGGTTAATGGAGATGACCACGTCATAGCCTCCATTAGTTGTGTGATAATGAGTCCAATACGTCTATATACATTGGAGGCGCGTGCGCGCACTGGTGCGTATCGGCCATTGGAATTGTCATACAATAATGATGAGTCGGTTGCAACTATTGGAATGGGTGGTCCGGTTGGATACCGGCCAAAGTCGGGCTTGACCATCTATTAGATAGTTTGCATTGATTGCTACATGTTAATGGTTGGACCTAACCGGGACTTTCAGTAGTGTCGATATATGCCTGCTGAAGTGCTTTCTGGGGCAAAATGATCACTAGAAGTTGTTTAGTTGAAACAATTTGTTATGAACCTACCTTTAGGTGTATTTGGGTTGATACCGACCAAAGCCGGGCCCAGGTATAGCCTATTGGATTCTAGTGCCCACTAAAGAATTAAGAGTAATTCTTCGGATTAGAGGTAGAGGCTCCTGATTCGTATAAATAGTGGGAGGATCTTTAGACTAAAATCCATGTCTTTAGATTAATTGATTCATTTACTAATAAGGCCATGGTTTTGTCCTTTATGCAGAAATGTCCTCTTATAAGTTCTCCCTA
Source organism: Phoenix dactylifera (assembly GCF_009389715.1). NCBI lineage: Eukaryota > Viridiplantae > Streptophyta > Magnoliopsida > Arecales > Arecaceae > Phoenix > Phoenix dactylifera. The sequence continues at coordinate 85,841 of NW_024068518.1, read as the reverse complement.
TCACTATTGGATAGTGATGAGCCGACTAGACCTTTGATTAAGAATCAGGCTAACTCGAGTGCTAATGAGAGAAATCAGCAAAGAGTTGCTGGTCAAGGTGGTTATATGATAACACCTTATAATTTCTCTGTATGTGATATGATGACTTGGGTATTGGATACCGGAAGTCCTTTTAATACTGTAATACGTTGAAAGGACTGCAAGTCATTGAGAATTTCGGTAACAATGAGAAATTCCTAAATGTTGGAGATGGAAGAACTGTTCCAGTTCTAGCATTAGGTAATATTCAAATTGTTTCAAATTCTCACATAATTGCCCTTGGTGAAGGTCTGACTCTGATAAATGGCTTGGAGCCATGGAATCTGAAATGGAGTCCATGAAGGTCAATAATGTATGGACATTGGTTGACCCACCCGAAGGATTTAAACCCATAGGGTGTAAGTGGATTTTCAAACGGAAAAGAGGCGCAGACGGAAAGGTGGAAACCTATAAAGCTCGTCTGGTTGCCCAGGGATTTCGTCAGCGTTATGGTATTGACTATGACGAAACGTTTTCGCCTGTGGCAATGCTGAAATCCATTCGGATCATGCTTGCGATTGCGGCCCATCTGGACTTTGAGATCTGGCAGATGGATGTTTAAAACCGCTTTTCTAAATGGAGATTTAGAGGAACAGGTGTATATGATACAGCCTGAAGGTTTTATTTCTGCAGATGAGTCTAAGGTGTGTAGGCTGCAAAAGTCCATATATGGACTAAAGCAGGCATCTCGGAGTTGGAACATTCGTTTTGACAGGGTTATCAAAACTTATGGCTTCGTTAAGAATGAAGAGGAACCTTGCATATACAAATGGGCTAATGGTACGGTAGTTTTATTTCTTGTACTGTATGTGGACGATATTCTCCTAATAGGGAATGACATTGCTGCACTACAGGGAGTAAAAATATGGCTTTCATCACAATTCTCCATGAAGGATTTGGGAGAAGCATCCTACATCCTTGGATGAAGATCTATAGAGATAGATTTAGGAGGTTGCTCGGTCTGTCCCAATCTATGTACAAAATACTGTGCTGAAACGTTTCAGCATGGAAAATTCCAAGAAAGGCTATCTTCCGATAGGTCATGGAATTACTCTTTCTAAAGGAGATTGCCCCACAACTCCCAAGAAAGAGAGCGTATGAGTAGAATTCCATATGCCTCTGCTGTGGGATCTATTATGTATGCTATGACATGTACTAGACCAGATGTGGCGTATTCACTAGGAGTAGTGAGTAGGTACCAATCTGACCCAGGAGAAAGCCACTGGAAAGTTGTAAAGACTATCCTCAAGTATTTGAGAAATACTAAGGATAAGTGGCTTGTTTATGGAGATACTGAGTTGAGACTTGTCGGTTATACCGATTCAAGTTTTCAATCAGACCGTGATGATAGCAAGTCTGTGTCTGGTTATGTTTTTACCCTGTATGGTGGGGCTGTCTGTTGGAAGAGTTCCAAGCAGACTACTATAGCGGACTCTGTGTGCGAGGCAGAGTACATTGCGGCATCGGATGCGGCAAAGGAAGCTGTGTGGCTGCGGAAGTTCATTGCTGAGCTCGGAGTTGCACCCTCCCTTAGTGGACCAGTCCTTGTCTATTCGGATAGCACTGGTGCCATCGCTCAGGCCAAGGAACCAAGAGCTCACCAGCGCACCAAGCACATTCTGCGCAGATATCACCTGGTTCGTGAGATAGTAGAACGAGGTGACGTTGATCTTCAAAAGATTGACGGGAAGGATAACTTAGCCGACCCCTTCACTAAGGCCCTCAGTGTAAAGGAGTTTGACCATCATTACTTGAAGATGGGTAAGATACTGTACTGATTGGCTTTAGTTCAAGTGGGAGTTGTTGGGAATTATGTCCTAAATCCAATCAATTGTTGATTGTAAATGTAATTGAATCAATTATAAATAACATGGTATTTATTCATCACCAGAACATCTTCACAAACTCCGATGTGATGAAGTCCTTAGGACTGCTTTGTGTAATGAAATATGATTTTGTCACACAGGTCCTTAAATGTTCATGACCGTATGATATACTATTAATAGGATGATAGTATTATCGGGCGTAGGTCATTGTGTATCATATTTGTTGGTTGTCTTCCAAACCAAAGAGTATAGAGATACTAGTATGATATACAGGTGAATGGTAGTGTACGTTCACTGAACGTGACCAATTGACGGACTCTCTCTTGTCAAGAGTTGTTTCGAGTGGATATGGGTATATGTATCCTTTAGACCTGAGATTGCAACCGGTGGCTTGCAAGCAACTCACTGTACTTTGGTGCCGGACTACCTGGATTTCTAATCCAGCGACGAAAAGTTTCTGGGTCCAGTCAAGTACTTGTGGTAGTCAGTTGCAGATCAAGATGGGATTGACCTCCCTTAGAAATAAGGGTGAATGCCTTGTGTTTTCAATTAAGTAGTACCCTGGCCAGGGAAAGTCAAATCACTATCACTTGACTTATTGAATTGAAACATATTTCCGGATGGATCGTTTCAGGGTAGACAGACTCTGAACCCACCCTGGGCATTTTCTGATCAAGAGGATGAATTATGCAGTAACCATAGTCCATAGGTTCTAGAATGTTGCTTTGCATCTATTCGGCCTATCCGGTCGTCGGGTCCCATTGCTAGATGGTTACTTCGATTAGTGCAGGAAGTGTTCTTGTACTACCGGCTTAGGTTCGAACCTGTGAGGTCACACGCTTAGAAGTTTCAGGATTGATCAAATGGCTGATTGACGATTGCCCTAAGCAATTGTTGCTTGGAGAAGTTAATTGGTGATTAGATCACTGATTAGACTCAATTTGATTGAGTAATAGAGATTGGGCTTGACCAAATTCAAATATGATTTGAAATTGGTAAAAACCGTAATTGACACCAAAATTGGTTTGGTGAAAATGTCTAATTTGCCCTCAACCAAATCAGATTTGGCTTGAGTCAAATTGGATTAAAATCAATTATGATCCTAGTATGACTAGGACTTCCTTCCCTATGTGGGACCCACATACTGTATGTGGGACCCACGTCCTGCCTAGGTGGGACCCACATACTGTATGTGGGACCCATGTCCTGCTTAGGTGGGACCCACATACTGTATGTGGGACCCACATCCCGGCCACCTCACCCCTTTGCATGCATGACACGTGGCAGAGCAGGATACCTCTTTTGCTTGCATGCGTGACACGTGGCGGAGCAGGACACCTCTTTTGCTTGCATGTGTGACATGTGGCGGGCCTGGACATCTCACACTCCTCCTGATGTCATCCATGACCTCATCTGCCTCATGAGGTCATCCATGACATCGCCCTCCAGACCACCTCACTCCTTTGCATGCGTGACACGTGGCGGAGCAGGACATCTCTCTTCCTTGCATGTGTGACATGTGTCCTGGCAGGACACCTCACAGGACACCTCATAGGGACACCTCACCTTCTTCTTGGCCTATAAATAGGCCACCCCTCTTCCTTCTTCAAAACACATGAAGAGCACCAGAGAAAGAGAGTGAGAGGAGAGAGTAGTTCTGAAGGTGAAAGCCCAAGAAGGAGTTCTTGAGCTGTGAAGGTCCATCTTCTTCCTTCTCCATTTCAGCCAACCTTCTGCCTCCCTGCGAGCTAGCACTCCCTGGGAAGTTGATCATTCCGGAGCTTCGCGTGGACGAGTCATCGAGGCCGGACGCTTGTGCGGCTGCGAAGCATCCTTGAAGGAACCCCCTTCTAAAGGTAAGAGATCTGATCTCTTTTACGGTTGAGATATGATCTCAATCTTCAAATCACAAGAAGTTGTGATTTATGCATATTTATTTGAATCACACAATCCTCGAGATCTGAGGGCTTTGTGATATTTGGTGTCAAAGCAAAGGATTAGTGGAGACTATCCGATTCCCGGGAACTCTCACGCGTGATCGTGTGACGAAGCGTGGCTCTCCACCCGGGGGCTCATATGATGAGTGCTTTGATAGGCACGCACGGGTGTCACCCTATGTATTGGGACTGAGCCCGCGCCACATGCGATGTGCAGTTGAAGACTGTCTTCGACTGGTACCAGAGTTAAAATATCTAAAATATCAAGCATGTTTTGGGTTAAAATGTTTAACCCGTTCTTTCCGCATAAAAATTTTCTGAAATTCATGCTTAGCCCTCTGCATGCACACCATCAGTTAGTTAGACAATAACTAGAGGCATTACAAACACAAAGGACATATAGTGGTTCGGTGCACCCCAGCACCTACATCCACTCCCCAAGACCTCTTGGGAATTTCACTATAATCCTACCGATTACAGCCGGTTGTTTTACAAGCTCACAACCCAACTTGTTGTTTTACGAGATCACAACGAACTCGGTCGGTTTTCACAGGCTCACCGACTCGAACCAACCGATTGTTTTCACGGGCTCACAATCCAACCCGGTTGGTTTTCCCCAAAGGCTCACAAACCACAACCTTACAACGTTGGTTTTTCCCTTTGGCTCACCAACAAACCTTAACCCCTTGATTCAATCCCTTGATTGAATCAAGTTACAAGATATTAGAATAAAGGTTTAAAACAAATCAAAGCTTCTTAAACAAGCAAATATAACAATATAAACAATAGAACCCGCAAGAACCCTTTTAGCCGTTGGAAGCGTGGGAGATGATGGTTCTTCCGATGTGGATCGCGTTGGCTTGAATGTGAGCTTTGAATGCCAAACGGGAGAGAGTAGTTGAGCACGAAATCTGTTGGAAAACTTGAAGGCGCTTGATTTCTTCACTTGAATGCACTAACTCCTTGAACCTCTTTTTCTCTCTTCTCTCTTGAATGATCTTGTATTGGGTTGGTAAGAAGATGTTGAGAAGCACTTAAGAGGTCCCTTTTATAGCCCAAAAAGCAAATATAGCCGTTAGACACAAAAAAGAGACGTTTGAAATTCAAATCAAACCTGAAAAAGTTGTTAGTCGCGTCCCAGGCGCTCCGGGGACGTCTCCGCGCTTTACGGGGACGTCTCCGCTTGTTTGCGCTTTTTGCATGGGACGACTCCGCTTCTTCGGGGACGACTCCGCGCTCCGGGGACGTCTCCGCGCTTTACGGGACGTCTCCGCCGTTATATCTCCGAAAAACAAATCTTCTGGAATTCTCTGAGAGAGTCGACTCCGCTTTTTCAGGGGACGTCTCCGCGCTCCGGGGACGTCTCCGCGCTTTACGGGGACGTCTCCGCCGTTATATCTCCGAAAAACAAGTCTTCTGAAATTCTCTGAGAGAGCCGTCTCCGCTATCTAGGGGACGACTCCGCTGGTCTGCTTTTACTTGCGGGGACGACTCCGCAGGTACCGGGGACGTCTCCAGACGTGCCAGTTCTTCCTGTTTGTGCCAGAGACGTCTCGAAGACAACCCGGAGATGTCTCGGCTGTCCCTGAACTTTTTCTTTCATCTCAAAAATTCTTCAATAAGTTCTTAAAAATCATGGGAACTTGCCTAGACATTTCTTAACAATATTCTTAATTAACCAACTAAAATCCTCAAATAACTTGTTAAGATAAAGGGAATTATGCTCTAGTATTTTGTATTCATCAAAATCCATTAGAGGGTCAACAATCTCCCCCTTTTTGATGATGACAAAACTTGGAGTATTGCAATATAAAAGATATTGATTTCTAGAAGTAATACATAGCTAAGTTGCATGAAGTAGAAAACATATATATTTAAAAACATACTTCATGATAATGCTTTAGATTTAATCAGCTTAACACAATCAACATATTTAAATTTTAAGCTGATTTGTATTCAATTAAAATAAAAAGCATTATGAGCATATACTTAGATATTTCTCCCCCTTTTTGACAACATCAAAAAGATAGTGAAACATTAAGTACAAAGATCAGAGCAGAACACATCGAGTGTGAATTCAAGATTTTTAATTTGATACCACAGATAGTTTTCTAATCAAGTGTAGGTGGAATCTTCCTTAGGTTAATTCAAGAAGTACCACAAATGATATTCAAGGAAAGACGAATGGAAATCTAACCTCTCTTAATAAATGAAAGCTTGTTCATTTAAGACCTTTTGCCCAATCTATTAAGTATTTTATCACATGAGAGCAATTTAATTAATTTTCAGAGTAAAAGATCAAAACTTATATATTTGAAAACATATCATCTGTTGGATCATTAATTCTTAATGACTTCAAAGTTCTTTTATGATAATAAGAGCATTGGGGCACAAATACCAAAATATGATTCATGCAATTTTTGATACATCTTAGAGCTCTTTTAAAGACTTTCTTTTATTCTTTAGAAATAAGCACAATTTGATACATAAAATAATGAATTGGCACAAAATTGAAGTTCTAAAGAGCAAGCCAATTAACTCATTAGTGAAGTTCAAAATAGATTTTCTAAGAGATACTCAAGAAAATTTAATACATTATTCTCCCCCTTTCATTAAATTAGAGGCTCTTAAGAATTTGTTGCAATTTGGTTCATGAGTGATGCATAAGATATACTAACCAAATAACACGCCTCAAGGTGTATCATAAAGATTTTCAGATTTAAATTTCAGATGATACATATTGGAGAGTATTAGGATCACTTTTCATTTAGTATTCTTTCTCTCTCCTTTAGTTATAGATTTATGATTAAGTTCCATAAGACCTCTCCTTCTGAAATTTTCTTTCTCCCCCTCAATTGATCATTCCATTTAAGAGTTTAGAATCCTAAGATAATGTTCAATAAATTGTCAATCTCAAAATATATTTTCTATAAGTTTCAGCTTATTTTCATAAGACTCAAGGTTTGAGATAAGACAACCTTTATAGAACTCATCTCAAGGAAATTAAAGCATGTCTTGCAATATAAGGAGGTTCATCAAAATCAATCCATAAAATTCAAGTATGCATCAAAATAAAGTGTCTTTGGGATAGGATACTGAATATCTAAAGCTCCCCCTCAAAAGATGCATTCTTCTTTAATCATTTTTTGTTGAATTTCAGATTTTATGATAAACGTGAATAACACTGAAATTCTGATATCGAGAATGTAGAGTGATCTAGAATTATTCAAATTTATAGTAATCACTCTTTCTAATCCTTTAAGAACAAGTTATGCTTTCTCTAATCTTAGAGAAAATGTATGAAATATTAATCAGAAAATGATTCATTTGAAGCTCAATTTCTTTCAAAAGCATTTACATTTTCTTTCTTTTAGATCATTTGAGTGAGCTGAAATATTTCTAGTTTTAAGATCATTCACTCTATTGATGGAAGTCTTTAATAATGTAGGAGAGAAAAACATATAGATGATCATTGAGGTATATATATTTATAGAACTCAATTTCTTAATCATAGTTTTTCAGCAATGTATACATGAAGCACAATAAATTTTTTAATATCAAAATAAAATCATATATTTAGAAATTTTTGTTTGCAATCAAGATCATCGAAAGACACATCATTTGACCAATATTAGTATACTTTGAAGATAAGAAATGATATGTTTCGGATGCGTATCGGAGCAATCACCAAAGGCATCAAAATTAATTCTGTTTTTCTTAAATTAAGACTTTATTTAAAAATCACATTTAGTTTAAGCTTTTATACAAAATCAGATTCTGAATTACATAGATTTTCAATAGAGGCTTTCAAATCATAATTTGAGATATGTATCTTCCACATTATAGCTCATCTTAAATGATTACGATTGAAAATACATATTTCAAACATATAAGAGCATATTCAGAATCTTTGTATTAAATGTTGAGTTTTGGTACGAATTTAAACATTATATACCAAAGTTAGGCAAGTTGAAGGATAGCAAAATCAATTTATTTTTCCTAAATAGAGATATCCTTCTCTTCCCTTTATTTAACTTTCAGATTTTAAGATGATTGTAAAACAAATCTGAAATTTCTTTTCAATAACAAACAAAAATTTATGTAATATTCAAACATTCAATCAAATTGTCCAAGTATGGAGCATTACAAAATATTGAGAACCCATAATTTAAAATATCATGCCACATGCAAAATATAGTGTGTTAAGTCATACATTAAAATATTAAGAACAAGCATGTCAAGATCAAAATCAATTCTTTTCAAATAAACCCCCCTATTTAAATATAATTTTGCACTATTTCATCCTTAAAGTGTGTTTCCAAGTGATAAAAATTTGACTTGATTCTTCTTATATACTTTCATTTACTTTGTCTTTCATTTTACTTTCTTATGCTCTATACTCTATTTGCTCCCTATCCGGTGGAGTTGGGAAGGGGCACGAGGTACTACCACTAGCCTCCCTCTTGTGCCGTCCCTAATATGCCCTACACCGAATAGTTGGGTCAAATAGTGCCGGGTACTACCACTAGCCTCCCCATTGGCACCATCCCTATGATGAGCAATATAGAAAGGTTAAAATGTTTACTTCAAACTCTCCCTGTTTAAGTGTAATTAATTATGGATTTTATCCCTTCCAAATGTGCCGAATATATTATGTTGTTTTGCTTTTCCTTAAGATTGAAGTATTTGCCTTTACTTAGATTTTACTTCTCTTGAATAAATCCATTTTCTTTTCTTTATCTCTCTCTCTTTTTGTTATTCTCAAGTAATTTACATGAAAGAGCAGAATAAAGAATAATCTTATGTATCATATAATGTATATCATGCAAACAACATTTTCATTGTGCTCAAGGATTCATAACTTCTCACAAGTTATTTTACATCAAAATTTTAAGCATATACTTGTGTATTTCATGGTTATGACATAGGCAAAGATATATTTTAGTTTGGGCAAACCATGAAATAATTTCTAAAAGTATAAGTCAGTCAATACACATATAGACATGATATCAAAAATTAATAATTAAAGAATTTAATCATGCCATAATAGGATTTAAGTTATTGACTTTGCTCAATTAATTTGTGAGAAAGGTATCTAAAATTACCTATTCATTATATGTTCTTCAAGCCAAACTAGATTTCTTATGTGTGAACTTTTGGCTGAAGAAGATCCTCTCTCTTGTTTGCATGTGAATGTTTAGTGTATCTTACATGAAGATATCCTTCAAGTTGAAATTTCTCATTTTTCTTTCTTGAAGGAAGGTCATTAGTTTCTTTAAGATACAAAGCATTCATCCAACATATATATTTTTAACTAGATGACTCAATATAAGATATGACAATAGTTGCATGTTGAGTCACTTTACTCAAGAGATTGCCTAAATATAAGCAAGCACATATCACTTGAACTAAAGAGATAGTTTCATTAAATCAGATGGTTCAAGGACAAGCATGTGAGGCAATAGGTAGATTTATCAAGGTCAAATCAATTTCTTATTTTCAAAATCAATTTAGTTTAGATTTAGCTTAAGATAATTATCAATAAGATAGCTAAGTTTTAATCAACTTATCTTAAACGTTGTTTCTATCAAATTCAGATTATGATTTATTTGTTTCAATAAAATGATTCATTAAAGTTAGATTGAAGTCTTGCACAAGGTCACATAATGAGCATACAACCTGGTCTACTAGCTGTATGATAAAATAATTATTCTATCATGCTTCAATACAGCTTTAAACAGTAGATCTACTTTGCTCATTCTTTTCAAATTCTACAAGATGGGGTCATAGACATACCTTCTTCATGCCAATCTTCTATAAGAGTTTTCTTGTGGACTAATTTGGTCAATGAAGATCCCCTTTCCTGTTTGTCTTAATTTGGAGTTTGAGAGAAGATGTTAATTCATTCATCATACATATTTCAAACTCACCTTGCAGCTTATATAAATCTTCATTAGTAGAACCAAAAATGAATGTCACAAATTCATTTCTTTTGATGCAAGATTATCACTATTACTTCTATCAAAAAGGTTTAAGCTTTTATATCATGCTTTGATGCTTGTTCAAACATATATTGCTTTATCATATTTGTAATGAGTGTTTTCAAATATGGTGGTTATTTAACATATATAAAGTAAGCACATAGGAGTCCATTCTACACACTCATTTGATAGGATATAACGTTTATAAAGCAAACAAATGATAAAGGTGATTTTTACTTCTAATCATGCAAGAATCTTATCAAGATCTATTTCATCTTTTCTTGATTTAATCTTTTAGTAGTCATCATTAAGTGTATATCTGAAAAATCCAATTTGGTTCTAATTAACAAGTTTTTCAGATTGTTATATGTAAAAGATTTAACCATATAATTTGATTTTAGTATTTTGATAATAGATCATTAGTCTCATAAAGAATAAAATGAATTGATACTTCTACATCTAGAATTTTTCATGAATGTTCTATATGCATTGCTTGATGAATGATATCCAAGGATAGAAATATCTTTATTAGATTTGGCATTATTTTTAAGAGAACATATCAAGCATAACATGTACGACTGAAAAATATGAGAGATACGCAATAGTTCGTTTTCTATTTTTCAGAAGATCAAAAGAAGTTTTCATCAAAGATAGATCTAATAGAAGTCATATGTATGACAAGCAGTGATGATAGCTTTTAAAAATCATTTAAGTAGATGACTATCATACAACATTGCCTTTTTCAATTCTTCAAAGATTCTATTAATCCTATTTTACCTATAGTGTTCTTGGTGCAGAAAGAATTGTATTCAATATTATTTTCTGTGCACAACTTAACACAAAAATTGGTTTTCAAAACTATGCCGTGATTCATAGTTTGCAAACCTTTATCATTTGATCGCTTTTTGTGAGTTTGTGCCAATGCAGAAAATATTTCAATTTGAGTGCCAAGAACAAGGCTAATGTAAGCTTTTGAAAAATTAGTGTTGGAAACAACATCTCTAGATTTAGAAATTATTTTTGTTTGTTTCCTTAGTTAGCATGCATAGTAAAACTTTGACCTTTAAGAGGATAATCTAAGTAAGCCTATGGCAAGGTCTTTTGAGATTAAGTACATACTAGCATGAGCTGATTTCATATGCCAAATATGGTTTCTTTAATCTTGGTATTCATAGTGCATATCAAAAGCATACCAAGTACACATTATCATATCTATGATCAATAAACAATAATGCCATGATAAAAACTCTCAATCAAGCATATAGAGAATTCATAGAGTTATTCTTAATAAATTAATCATTTAGCACTTATCCAATAGTGAGTAAAGTATAATAAAATGAATGATTTGATTATATTTCCAAAAGTATTTTCTATATCACAAAATTGATCACTACTAGCAAATCTTCATATTAATCATACAAAAATAATGATGAATGCAAGATTACTGATTTCATTATTATTAAATTATTTTTTTTTTTTTATAAGTATTTTAAGTTTCAGTGTGTCTAGAACACCCATTGTATGAGTTTATTTGTTCCATGGGTATCTTGGCACATCTATGTCTACATCCTCATATTTTCATTTTGGGTACCCAAGCTTGCTTGGGTCCTTGAGAGTTAGGACATATGGTTCCTTTTGGAACCCAAATCTGTTTAATAGTAATAATTTTACCATTTGATTTAATTATGTTAGAACGATAGGAAAGTTGTTATGCCCATTCTTTTCATGTTTGAATAAGTTATCTTATTTAATGGTTTGCTTGGTGAATTGATAACCTTTTTCTCTAGAGATTTATTGTTAAGTAAAGGAGTCAAGCCAAGTTTTGATTTATCAAAATCAGCATTGGCTTTCAAACATCATTTTAATCGTTCTGAGCTTACGGTGAATTTGTTAATAAAAGATTTTAATTGATTAATTTCTTTACTTAAGTTTTGATTTTCTTTAATTAAGCTTGATTTTTCTGAATTAATTCTTCTGAAAATGACCTTAAGCTTTCATTTTCAGAATTTAGTTTCTCTTGTATTTCATCATTAGAATTTCTTTCTTTTGAAATTTTCAGATTTAGTTTCTTAAGATTTTTATTCTTCACAGCTAATTTTCTACATTCACTATACAAATCATGAAAAGCATTTAATAATTCATCATAAGAGAATTCTCTTGAAAATCATTTGAGGTAAGTAGATTCAGATTTTACCTTGTCTTCCTGTGCCATAAAGCACAAGTCCGTTACCTCTTGTAGTTTCTTGGAGCTAATATCATCATTGTTGCTCCTAACTTTTATTTTCTGGCTTGACTCTTTCTTGGTCAAGGCTTTCTTCCTTTTTATCTCTTTCTTCCTTTCTTCTTGCTTCCTCTTTTCTTTGTCTTTAGGAAGCTGATTTGCCTCGGAGTCGACTCGGACCTTATTGGAGTCGACTCGGTTATTGAGGTCGACTCTGAAATACTTGGAGTCGACTCGACTGAGGAGATTCAACACCTTTTTCTGCAGTCTCATTGTTAGTAATAATTGAAGCACATGAGAGCTAATCTGAGATTTATCATAAATATTTTCTAAAGTATCCCAGATCTCCTTAGCAGATAAGCATGCAGAAATTTCATTAAACTTTGTTTCTTGAATAGCACAATATAATATGTTCATAGCATTAGCATTCAATTGTGCTAAGTCCTTTTCATTAAAAGTTTGAGAGAGTGTGTGAAGGTCATTTATTATGATTTTCCATAAGTAATAGTTTTGTGATTGAATAAAATGCGCATGCGTATTTTCCAATGTGTATAGTTTATACCATTAAATAGTGGAGGTGTATCAATTGATTGTCCTTCTCCTAGAAAACTATCTATTTGAGTTGTCATGATCTTTGGCTCTAGTCGGTTAAGACTACAAATAATATTTGAGCACCTGCTCTGATACCACTTGTTGCCCAGTAGATACAACCCAAGAGGGGGGGTGAATTGGGTCTTTTAAAACTTTTATGCTACTTCTAAAACTTTTTGATTAACTATGCTAAGTTGTATAGATGCACAGTGAAAGTTAAACTTAGCAAGGGTTTGATGTATAGACTTCGACTTGATTAAATATGCTTGCAACTAAAGGATGTGCGGATAAGAATTAAGCAAGCAATTTATCTAAGTAAGTAAGTGTGTTAGTTAGACAATAACTAGAGGCATTACAAACACAAAGGACATATAGTGGTTCGGTGCACCCCAGCACCTACATCCACTCCCCAAGACCTCTTGGGAATTTCACTATAATCCTACCGATTACAGCCGGTTGTTTTACAAGCTCACAACCCAACTTGTTGTTTTACGAGCACAACGAACTCGGTCGGTTTTCCAGGCTCACCGACTAGAACCAACCGATTGTTTTCCGGGCTCACAATCAACCCTTACGTTGGTTTTACCCTCGGCTCACCAACAAACCTTCACCGTTGGTTTTTCCCTTTGGCTCACCAACAAACCTTAACCCCTTGATTCAATCCCTTGATTGAATCAAGTTACAAGATATTAAAAAAGGTTTAAAACAAATCAAAGCTTCTTAAACAAGCAAATATAACAATATAAACAATAGAACCCGCAAGAACCCTTTTAGCCGTTGGAAGCGTGGGAGATGATGGTTCTTCTGATGTGGATCGCGTTGGCTTGAATGTGAGCTTTGAATGCCAAACGGGAGAGAGTAGTTGAGCACGAAATCTGTTGGAAAACTTGAAGGCGCTTGATTTCTTCACTTGAATGCACTAACTCCCTTGAACCTCTTTTTCTCTCTTCTCTCTTGAATGATCTTGTATTGGGTTGGTAAGAAGATGTTGAGAAGCACTTAAGAGGTCCCTTTTATAGCCCAAAAAGCAAATATAGCCGTTAGACACAAAAAAGAGACGTTTGAAATTCAAATCAAACCTGAAAAAGTTGTTAGTCGCGTCCCAGGCGCTCCGGGACGTCTCCGCGCTTTACGGGACGTCTCCGCTTGTTTGCGCTTTTTGCATGGGGACGACTCCGCTTCTTCGGGGACGACTCCGCGCTCCGGGGACGTCTCCGCGCTTTACGGAGACGTCTCCGCCGTTATATCTCCGAAAAACAAGTCTTCTGGAATACTCTGAGAGAGTCGACTCCGCTTTTTCAGGGGACGTCTCCACGCTCCGGGGACGTCTCCGCGCTTTACGGGGACGTCTCCGCCGTTATATCTCCGAAAAACAAGTCTTCTGGAATTCTCTAAGAGAGCCGTCTCCGCTATCTAGGGGACGACTCCGCTGGTCTGCTTTTTACTTACGGGGACGACTCCGCAGGTACCGGGGACGTCTCCAGACGTGCCAGTTCTTCCTGTTTGTGCCAGAGACGTCTCGGAGACAACCCGGAGACGTCTCGGCTGTCCCTGAACTTTTTCTTTCATCTCAAAAATTCTTCAATAAGTTCTTAAAAATCATGGGAACTTGCCTAGACATTTCTTAACAATATTCTTAATTAACCAACTAAAATCCTCAAATAACTTGTTAAGATAAAGGGAATTATGCTCTAGTGTTTTGTATTCATCAAAATTCATTAGAGGGTCAACACGCAAGCAACAAGGGAATACGGCAGCAAAAACCCCTTTCTCCCTTCTTGGTTTCAGCCACAAGAAAAAACAAAAGGATAATGATGGAGCTCCTAAAAGGTAGGAGCTCCATATGCCTTTAAAAAGGAGGATAAAGGGGCTGCCGTGAAATGTGATTTTTCCCTTCCCAAGGAGCCGTGAACAGCATCCTATTCCTCTTGGTTTCAGCCGTGAAAGAAAAGGAAAAACTAGGGAGGCATGCATCCCTTCTTTCATCCATTTTTTTGGTTCCAAGAAAAAGAAAAAGAAAAGGCTGCAAGGGCTTTTTATTTTTCTTTTGATTCATCCTTCTTCTTCCTATTAAGATCAATCAAAGAGTTGATAGATCAAGAGAGGATATCAGCCATCAAAACAAATCTCTGCAAGGGAGCTAGCACCCCGAGGAGATTCAGGTGTTTGGATTGGTCCTCTACCTCGTGTGGATACCCGTAGAGGCCGGACGCGTGTGCGGCTTGAAGTGAACCTTCCAACAAATACCACGATCATCAGATTGCGGTGAATATCTATCCGCACAAGGTGAAGATCTGATCTTCCTAATATTATGTAAAAGTATTTAATCCTAATCTATCTACGAACGATGATTTTAAAATAAGTTCATGCGATGAACTGAATCTTGCGCATGTCTTCCGCTGCGCGCAGAATTTTTCTGGAATTTTCTGCGGCGTGCGAGGGATTCCAACAACCCGACGTCCGGATAGGCCGAATATATGCGAAGCAAAAATTCTGGAATCCTGAACTATGGTTACTGTATAATTCATCCCTTTGACTCCTAATGCCAGGATGACTTAGAGCTTACTGTCAACCCTATAATTAGTACATCCATTATGTGATTAACTTTAGATATCCCGTGACTCTTCACTGGGACTATCTTGGCCAAGGTTTTGCTAAATTAATCACAAAACACTATCTCCTATTTCCAGGAGGGGTCAATTGCATCTTGACTCACAACTGACTACGCAAGTACTTGACTGCACCCAGTGACCTTCCGTCACTGAATTAGAAATTCAGGTAGTCCGGTACCAAAGTACAGTGAGTTGCTTGCTAGTCACAGGTTGCGGTCTCAGGTCAGAGGGCCAAACTTATATCCATATCCACTCGGAACATCTCTTGATAGTAGAGCGTTCCAAAATTGGTCACGTTCAGTGAAATGTACTCCTTCACTTCACCTGTGTGGCATACCAGTGTCTCCACACTCCTTGGTTAAGAGGACAACCAACGTATATGTCACACAACGACCTTATCTCGATAATGCTGTCGTCCTAGTAACAACATATCATTTGGTCGTGAACAAGTTTAAGGACTTAAAGATAAATCCTCCTTTATCATAACATAAGTCCTAAGGACTTCATAATATAAGAGTTCATTTGAAAATGAAATGATGAATAATGCCAAGTAACACTTTATTAATTTGTCAATTCATTTACAAAATTCAATCATCAATATGCTGACGATTGACATTTAGCATACAAATCCCAACAGGGGGTCTTGGCTTTGTTCTGAAACAGAGCTCTGTTTGTTGGACGTGGAAGATAGATGGAGTTCATCCGGAATGACGTGGGTGGGGAGATGAGCTGGGAAGAAGGGATGATCTTGGATGACCAAAGCATAGAATGAGCGGAGGAAGTGGACGAGATAGGCTTAGATGTTGGGAAAATCCGGGAGATAAGATCACGCTGTTTCACTCGAAGGGGATGAAGTTTGGATAAGGAAATCACTGAAGGTTGGCTGGGATCAATTCGTAATGCCGGGATGCATGGATGCGGAGAGAGCTGGGATGCTCATCCGGCTGGGAGGGAAGCCATCGCAAATGGGAAGAATCCGGAGAGGATAAGAATGCTAGGCTGGGGCAAACGGCTCTGTTCCTTGGTTCCGTTTTGGGTCCGAATGAAGGCTGGAGTGTGGGATGGACTCGGCAAGATGTGAATAGGGGAATTGGTTATTGAGCCCAATATTAGGAAAGAAATAAGGGAGTTGGGATGAACGGCCGAATTGGAATTTGAGAGGATCTGATTTACGGTTGCATTCGATTTAGGTTCAGAAATTATCCCAAATGAGTTCGAATCCAAAATGAGTTCGAATCGACCTACATACATTAGACTCGACCAAAATAATTAAATCAAACTCGAATTACCTAATAATTTATTAAAATGCAATGATGAAGGAAAACACATTTTTTATGTTTACATTTAAAATATGTGCATAAAAATAATAATAAGTGCTATGTAAAATTAATAAATTTATTCATAATTTAGCACTTATCACTCGCGCTTGACTCGAGTCGACTCGTGCTTTGCGATCGAAAATACCTCTTTCTGTCTTTCTGAGAGTCGACTCACGCTTGGTGGAGACGGCTCGAAGTGCTGAGTTACGCTCCGTTCGATGCGATGTTCGCAGTGGAATTCGAACGGGACGTCGTTCATCGCATGAACGCGCCT
This sequence comes from Phoenix dactylifera, assembly GCF_009389715.1. Taxonomy (NCBI): domain Eukaryota; kingdom Viridiplantae; phylum Streptophyta; class Magnoliopsida; order Arecales; family Arecaceae; genus Phoenix; species Phoenix dactylifera. Next base: position 69,002 of record NW_024068518.1, on the reverse strand, counting down.
CGGATCGTAGAATTCAAAAAAAATTTCTGGATTCAAATCCAAAAGATCTTTGAATTCATTAGGGAGGGAAGATTAGGATCTGAGAAAGGTCGATTAAGATTCATAAAATTGAAACTAAATCAGAAAAAATTAATTTGAAGATCTCATCTTCAAAAAATTCTGCAGGTGAAGAACACCGCAGCTTGATGATCTTTCTAGGTTCCTGGTTAAGCCGCACAGTATCCGGCTCTACAGGTACTCCACATGAGGATCTAATCATCTGAGATAGGATCTTACCGGAGTGCTAGCTCCTTGCAAAGACCTCTCATGACTATCATATAGATTAGAAGATAAAATCTGCAACATACCTCCTTAAAGAAGAACCTTCCTTCTTTGATCTTGCTCGCATCACGGAGGAAGAGGAAGGAGGGACCTTTGCTTGTGGATCTTCCTTGCCTTGCTGCCGTGGAAGAAAAGGATGGAGAAGACCCTCTTGCTGCCGTGGAGAAGGAGGAAAAAGAGGGCTTGGCGTGGGAAGAACTCTTTCTTCCTTGGCGTGATCCTTCTCTTCCCTTACTTCTTCTTCTTCTTTCCAACACTTGGAGGAAGAAGATGCCCCTTCTCTTGCTGCCTTGAGGAGAGGAGAGGATCTCCTCTTGCTGTCGTGGGAAGGAGGAAGAAAGGAAGAGAGGCATGGAGAGGAAGAGGAGAATTAATTCATAACTTCTTCCTTGCTACCCTTTTAATTAATCAGTCCCTCTATCATGGATCCCGACGTGACGGAGGTTATGGATATCTCGTCAAACCCCATCGTCTGTCATATGTCAAATTTATACGACTTCCATTTCGAGATATGAAAAACTCTTTTTCAAAATATCTGGCCAGAAATTATCGAAACTCAGTCTCATAAATCATATAGGATCACTCCTAATCTATCAAGGTCGATAGATCCCATCTATATGCAACCCTATTCCAAAATGAACCTACTGCAGCCAATCCGCACTACAAGGATCCGAATGACTAGGGCCCAAGTTCACATGCTCGTCAAACTACAACAACCTCACAGTGAATAGCTGAGGCATCGTAGGTCAAAGGACCAGTCATACAACTGCAAACATAAGTAGTCACTGACGAGTGGATAGACATCCATGTGACTATTATCTTTGGTCACGCTCAGTACCTTGTCTCTAACAAGTACTTGCATAATCACTCCAGTATCTCTACACCGTGGACTCGAGACTCGTCCATCTGACTAAGTGATCTGTGCACTAATCTCAAGCGGATCGATCACCGTCCCTCGTGACGGATCCATCGATCAGGAGCATTTAGAAATTAATCCCTAATGACACATGCCTCAAATTCTCAACTCCTTGAAATTATGTGTCATCATCTATTAATTTTTGGGACGATTCATGGACACATACAAACATGAATGAAAAATAAATTATCCAATCTTATTTATTAATAAGTGTCAAATTACAAATTTATGCTCCAGATTACAAATATGCGTCAGCACGTTGGCTTCTAGGGCATACTTCTAACACCACGATAGTAGGACTGAATCATATGATAACTGCACCTAGAGGTTATCATTTCATTCTGCTGGATAGCCACTACATGCTGCTAGGTGTCACTGGTGGATGGTGAGACTCACAGGGAATATCTTGATGATCAATAAACCCTGATGAGTTGAGTTGGAACTGTTCTAACCCATTGAAAGGAGTTTTCAATAATATTGTGATAGAGATCGCAATATATCTCACTACCAGTCAGAATAGAACCTATGGGGTCACACACACTAGAGGTATTGACCGATCGATGGTTGAATCTGATTATGAATCACAAGTAATCAATTCGATTGATGATCAGTTGAAGAAGGAACAATGAAATAAATTAATTAGACTTAAACACGAATCCTACTTGGAGTAGGATTCCGGAAGTCCAAATTAGATTAGGACTGAGAATCCTACTTGGACTAGGACTGGGAGTCCTACTTGGAGTAGGATTCCTACAATCCTAATTAGATTAGGATTTTGAATTCAATATGGATTCCTACTTAGAATAGGATTCCTAGAAGTCCTAATTAGATTAGGACTTCGGATTCAAATAAGAGTCCTAATTGGATTAGGACTAAAATTGAATAAGTCCTAATGGAATTAGGATTTCTTAAGTCCTAATTAATTATTAATCTAATGAATTAATATGACTCCTAATTGGATTAAGATTAAGAGTTCAATGGAGTCATAATTTATTTGAGTTCTAATTGGATTAGGACTAGCATTGATTAAACCCAAAATTGGTTCACCCTTGGTCTAAGCCTAATTAGATTAGGACTTAACCACATTAGGGCCTCCTAATCCCCCTTAGAGGAGATTAGGTTAACCAAGAAGGAGGGGCGCACGCCCCTCCTCTTTTCCCTCCTTGGTGCGGCAACACAAGAGGGGTCGGCGCCCCTCTTGGAAAATTGTCAAGGAGCTCCACATCCTATTTAAAGGGAAGAGGGGGCAGCACCTAGGGCAATCAAGCCCTCTCCCTCTCCAAGCCGTGGCCCCCCTCTCCTCTTCCTTGGTTCAGCCGCAAGCAAGGAGAAGAAAAGAAGAAGGCCTTGGCGGCCTCCTCCTCCTCCCTTCCTCCTTCCCACGCAGGGAAAAGAAAGAAGGCTACATGGCTTTGTTCCTCTTCTTCTCTTCATCCTTCTTCTTCCTCCTCCAAGCACAATCAAAGGTTGATTCAAAGAGAGGACATCAGCCATTAAAGTTGTCTCTTCAAGGGAGCTAGCACTCCGGGGAGACAAAGAAACTAAATTAAAACTTTTGCAAGTGGATTAATTAGTTGCTATATGCAGTGGATGAAGGAAAGTAAGAGACAAAAAGCAATCACAAACACAAGAAATTTATAGTGGTTCGGAGCTAACCCTTGCTCCTACGTCCACTCCCCAAGCCTCACTTGGGAATTCACTATAACCCTCGGATTACAGCCGGTTGTTTTACAAGCTCACAACCTAACTTGTTGTTTTACGAGATCACAACGAACTCGGTCGGTTTTCCAGGCTCACCGACTAGAACCACCCGATTGTTTTTCCGGGATCACAATCAAACCCTTACACGTTGGTTTCAACCTAGGCTCACCAACAAACCTTACACCCTTGATTCAATCCCCTGATTGAATCAAGTAAGGAACAAATGGTTTGAAAAACAAACAGAAAAAGCTTCTTAACAAGCAGATATTCAGCGATAATAAAAGAGAGAAGTTAAGAGCCCTCAAACAAATTTATGAAGATGTAGAGGAGGGCTTCTCGAACTCGGGGTCTCCTCTTGAATGTCTCGAAGACTTGATGACTGACGGAGACTTCTTGAATGCTGGGAAGAGTTGGTTGGATGGAGTTTAATGCCTCTTCCTTCTTTCACTGTATTGAAATCCTTTGGTAGGTGAGATTACTTGTTTTCTTTGAATGGAATGTCACTTCTCTACCTTGCTACAGTTCTCTGTGGCTATTTAAGCCATTCCCCACGAAACTAGCCGTTAGACACAATCTAGCCGTTCTGCACATTCTGCACTCCTGACAATGTTTCCGTTGGGATCGGAGTCGACTCGCGCGATCTGGAGTCGACTCGCTGTTGCAGGAGTCGACTCATGCTTTTCTGGAGACGGCTCGGCAACTGTTCTGGATTTGAATTAAAGTGCTCTCGACTGGGAGTCGACTCGACTTAACCTGGAGTCGACTCCCCAATGTCTGGAGCTGACCTGGCACTTTTGGAGACGACTCGTTCCAAGGAATCCAGATGTATTTTCAAGTTTGCTCACTCGAGTCGACTCGGAATTCTGGGAGTCGACTCGGCGCTCAGAGCCGAACTCCGATCTTCTGTCTTTGACTTGTGCCGTCTGGAGTCGACTCGAACTGTTCGGAGTCGACTCGGCTCTCAGTATCCGAAAAACAGTCTTCTGTCTTTTGGGGTTGCGCTGCCTTGGAGTCGACTCGAACTCGCGACTCTCAGAGACGAAAATACCGTCTTCTGTCTTTGGGGTCGCGCTGTCTTGGAGTCGACTCGGACTTTGCGGGAGTCGACTCGGCTCTCAGTGTCCGAAATTGCTCTCTGACTTTTGCCTTGTATTCTCTGGGAGTCGACTCTCGCTTCCTTAGGAGTCGACCTGCCAACCATCGGAGTCGACTCGAGTTCTTCGGAGTCGACTCGGCTCTCAGGTCCAAAATAGCTTCTCTGTCTTTCTGTCTGTACTCCCTGGAGTCGACTCGTACTACTGGAGTCGACTCGGCAAGCATCGGAGTCGACTCGCGCTCTTCAGGAGTCGACTCGTTGACAGGTTCTGAGATGATCTTTCTGTCCGTCTGTTTCTCAGTCGGAGTCGACTCGTAATGTACAGGAGTCGACTCGAGCCTGTGCCAGTGCTTCTGATACGCTTGGAGTCGACTCGTAATCTCCCGGAGTCGACTCGAGTCTCAGACTTTGGTTCAAATTGAATTCTTTACTTATCCAAAATGTATTGAACCAAATCTAGAGACACTTAACCATAAATTTACAAGTATTTGACTGAAACACTAGATTGAATTCATTAGTAAACATAAGATATACTCAAATGCTTTGAGCTCATCAAAATCAAATAGGGTTATAATCAATCACTCCACAATCTCCCCCTTTTTGATGATGACAAAACATTGAGTATTGTAAAGTGAATTGCTCAACCAAAAAGAGATTTATAGTAAAATTTTAAAATGAATTCAAGTGTCTAGTTATTTAATTTATCCAAAACTGAAAGGTGTGAAACAGTAAATTTTGAAGTTAAAGCTCCCCCTTTCATTTGGAATTATATAAGCCTTCATGTCATGCAATCAATTGTTTGGCTTATATATATTTAATGAGTTTGCTTTCTTAAAATTTCAGATTCTCCCCCTCAACACATGCATTCAACTTTGTTTAGATTCTCTGAATTTTCTTTTAGTGTATTGAAGCTTTTGAACTTAAATTTTTGGTTTTTAGAGGAAAAATCTGCCAATTTGTTCTTGAGTATGATTCAACTAATCTCCGAATATCCCTTGAATAGATTCTGGAGATTACTCCTTTAGGAGCCCCAACAGAGAGATAATGAGCCTCGAGGTATCGAATCCACTAGAACAAATTATTTGTGTTTTAAAAGTTTTCTTTTTATTGATTCCCTTTACATGTCTATTCAATATATTTTCTCCCCTTTTTGTCATCATAGCAAAAAGGAGAAAGCACATCAACAAGCAATTAGAGATCAAATTTGCACAATTTGAAGAGAAATGTCTACTCATTGTATTGATGTAAGTTTAAGTACACTTGTAGATACATCAAAAGTAAGAGTAAGTACATATCAAAAAGAAAAAGCAAGCTACACTAGGATTTCTTTGTGGAGGATGTGGCTCCCTTGCTCAGTCTTATTGTTGCATAATTAGACTGATCCCTCTGTAATGTTCCTAGCTGCTTTATGATCTCCGAGGTGGCCCTACTCTGGATCGAGGTAGCTCAGTCAGATTCTCCTGAGGGTATCCAACTTGAGATCAGTACATTGCTAGACGCTCGGCCCCTGACTCTGGCTGCCTAGTCCTGTCGGATGTCATCTCGCATCTTTCTTGTGTTCTCGTGACATCGCTCATATTTGAGAATTGGGCTTGTATAGGCTTCTGACATTGTAAATCTCTTCCCTCAGATGAGCCGTCATCTCGGTCACGGCTGCCAATGAGGAACCAAGCAGTGGAGGGAGCAGTCGCTGGACCTCGGAGCTCCCTCAGTAGGGTCGTCTCGGAGATCCCTCACGATCTCCTGTCGCAACTCCCGGAGCTGCTCAGGTGATATCCGGACCTCTAGTGGCTGAGTAGGTGTGCAGTGGAGGGTCCGGCTGAAGTAGATGGTGCTGAAGTGGAGGGATAGGTGGAAAAATCGGAGTCATGATCAGGGCTAGGGGAGTGACGAGTAGTAGGGTCAGAAGGTGTGGAAGAGGATGGTTTTTCGGACCCAGACTCCGTCAACCTTATGGAAACCCATCCTGTGTAGAGTCCCCTCACCCATGCGATCGGTGTATCGCAGTGAGCGAGAGGGTTCCCCCTCAGGAATGGGGACCTCTAACTCCCTAAAGATCAAGGTATAGAGCATGCCATAGGGAAGAGTAAGCCTTGGTTTGTCTAGAGGCTCACATAGGTATTTATAGATGAGTTTTGGGGAAGTTGATTGGGGTATCTTGAAGAATGTAGAACATTAGGGCTAGGTCCCTCTCAGATACAAAGTCAAAACGGCCGTCTTGGGAAGAGGGTCCTAGATATGATGCTCAAGAGGAGCCGCATTTCAGCTGATAGCTGATTTGCAGACACCTCTTCTAGGGGGGACTGAGGTGGACTCCCTAGTATGGCCGTAAGGGCCTCAGTCCTATCTGCTGGGTGAGAGGGAAACACTCCTACTTGGGGAAGATGGAGGATTTGAGTAATAAAATCCTCCGAAATAAATAAAGGGACACCCGCTACGGTTTTCTGTATCCCACCATGACCCCTAGCTACTGTACCGTAAAATTCCCTAACTAACCCCGGGTAAGTAGGGAGATCTAGGGAACAAAACATCTCTAACCCTTGAGCCCTTAACCTATGCCCTAGGGTAAAGCCTTCCCGGGAGAGGAAGTCAAAGTTGACATATCTCCCGGTGGAGACCGCCTTCCCGGCGCACGGACGCGAGGGAACCGGCCTCGGCGGGGAAGGAACCGGAGGTTGTGGCCTCACGGGATCATTCCGAGCCTTTGACCGTCGCTCGGTGCCGCTCGCGGGTTGGGGCCTTTTCCGGCTCGGGACAACAACTTTCCGAGGCATCCTAGACCTAAGGAGGGGGAAGGACACGAGGAACAGAGGGAAACTCGACGGAAATGCCCTAATGGAGGTCGGAGACGAGGTCGGAGACGACTCTAGATTTCTTGAACAGTGGCGGCGGTGAATAGAAGTGTCGATTGTACGCTTCGATTAGGGTTAAAACATCGAATTCCCGACCTCGAGTCGACTCCAGTAAGTCGCGAGTCGACTCGACCTCGAGTCGACTCCAAAATATGCGCGAGTCGACTCCCCCTATGATGCCATCGACCCCGAGTCGACTCCTAACTATGTGCGAGTCGACTCCCCCAAGAGCCGACTCTAAAATGTATCCGAGTCGACTCGAACTCTGGCACGCACCCAAAAATCATGTTATTTTCGTGCCAAACAAGGGATAATCAAAAAGTTTGTGATCTGAATTGATGATCATAGATGAGAAATTTCTATATTTAACGCAAGCTAATCATCAAAATCAATGAATTAGAAGAGAATATCACTAGGATGGATCAATCACTCCTAATCCTCTCCTAAGTACACAGAATCGCTCTTCACTCAAGGGTTTGTGAAGATATCAGCTAATTGATCATCAGTACAAACAAATTGAAGTGTCACATCACCATTCAGTACATGATCTCTTATGAAGTGATGTCTTATTCAATATGTTTGTTCTTGAGTGCTGAATTGGATTTTAGTTAGTTAATAGCACTTGTATTATCACAATTAATGGAAATTTTATCTTGTTTAATTCCATAATCTTCAAGTTGTTGTTTGATCCACATGATTTGAGCACAACAACTCCCGGCAGCAACATATTCGGCTTCAGCAGTAGATAATGCAACCGAGTTTTGTTTCTTGCTAAACCATGAGATTAAATTTTCTCCTAAGAATTGACATGACCCGCTGGTGCTTTTTCTATCAAGTTTACAACCAGCAAAATCTGAATCTGTATACCCTATTAAGTTTAGGCTAGATTCTTTAGAATACCATAAACCGATATTTTTTGTTCCTATTAGGTATTTAAAGATTCTCTTAACTGTAATTAAATGTGATTCCTTAGGATTAGATTGATATCTAGCACACATGCATACACTAAACATGATATCAGGTCTACTTGCAGTGAGATATAATAAAGATCCTATCATACCTCTATACATCTTTGATCTACTGATTTACCTGATTCATCTTGGTCTAGTTTGCATGATGAGCTCATGGGTGTGCTGATTGACTTGTTTTCTTCCATATCAAACTTCTTAAGCATCTCCTTGATGTATTTAGCTTGATTGATGAAGATCCCTTCTTCAGATTGTTTGATTTGGAGCCCGAGGAAATAGTTCAGCTCTCCTATCATGCTCATTTCAAATTCACTCTGTATCAAGTCAGCAAATTCTTCGCAGAGGCGATTGTTAGTAGCACCGAAAGTAATATCATCAACATAAAATCTGCACTACTAACATTTCTTTGTTTTTCTTCTTTAAAAACAATGTTTGTATCTACATTTCCTTTAGAGAACTCATGATCTAGTAGAAATTTGCTAAGTCTTTCATACCATGCTCTAGGTGCTTGTTTCAAACCATAAAGTGCTTTGTTTAATTTATACACATGATTGGGATATTGATGATTTTCAAAATCAGGAGGTTGTTCTACATACACCTCCTCATTAATATACCCATTCAAAAATGCACTTTTCACATCCATTTGAAATAATTTGAAATCTTTAGAGCATGCAAATGCTAGTAACAATCTAATTGCCTCAAGTCTAGCTACAGGAGCAAAGGTTTCATCAAAGTCTATACCTTCTTCTTGATTATAGCCCTTTGCTACTAGTCTAGCCTTGTTCCTAATTACAATTCCATTTTCATCAAGTTTATTTTTATATATCCATTTGGGTACCTATTATTGAATATTCAGAGTGTCGTTCAACTAGGTTCCATACCTTGTTTCTTGTAAATTGGTTTAGTTCTTCTTGCATTGCATTTATCCAATTTACATCTTTTCAGCTTCTTCTATGTGTTTAGGTTCAAAATGTGAGACAAAAGTTAGATGATTATTTAAGTTCCTAAGAGATGCTCTAGTCCTAACAGGTTGAGATGGATCATCTAAAATTAATTCCTTAGGATGCCCATGAGCATACCTCCAAGCCTTAGTCAACCCATGATCCACAATTGCCTCTTGGCTTGATGATGCATTTTCAATTAGTTTTTGTTCATCTTCTTGTAATGTCATCTCATCAATCTTTTCTTCAAGAATTCAGCATCATCATCAAGAACAACTCTCTTGCTAGAAGAGATATCATTAGTATCATCAAACACAATATGTAATAGACTCTTCAATAACAAGGGTTCTTTTATTAAAATCTCTATAGGCTTTACTTGTTGTGGAATACCCCAAAAATATACCCTCATCAGATTTAGAATCAAAGTTACCTAAGTTATCCTTTCCATTATTATGAATGAAACACCTACATCCAAAAACATGAAAATAGTTTACTTTGGGTTTTCTATTTTTCTAAAGTTCATAAGGTGTTTTCTTTATAATGGGTCTCAATAAAACTCTATTTAATATATGACATGATGTATTGATGGCTTCTCCCTAAAGATACTTAGGAAGGTTACTTTCACATAGCATGGTTCTATCCATTTCTTCTAAGGTTCTATTCTTCCTTTCTACAACTCCATTTTGTTGTGGTGTTCTAGGTGCAGAAAAGTTATGAGTTATCCCCTTTTTACTGCAAAATTCATCAAATAGATAATTTTCAAATTCCGTCCCATGGTCACTTCTAATAGCTATGACTGAAGCATCTCTAGCATTAGTTACTTCCTTATGAAATTTCTTAAATACTGAAAATGCTTGATCTTTATGAGCTAAAAACATGACCCAAGTATATCTAGAAAAATCATCTACAATAACAAGACCATATTTGTTTCCACCTAGACTTGTGGTTCTAGTTGGTCCAAATAGATCCATGTGTAGTAGTTCTAGAGGTCTAGAGGTAGAGACACAATTTATGGATTTAAAGGAGTTTCTTGATTGTTTGCCATATTGACAAGCTTCACAGATTTTATTTTTCTCAAATTTTAGTTTTGGCAAACCTATCACGGAATCTCTTTTTAACTAGTTTTGATATTGTATCCATACTTGCATGACCTAACTTACGGTGCCATAACCAACTTGCATCATTATCCTTAGTATCATTAACAACTAAACAGGGGTTATGTTTGGCAAGATCCTCAAGATCTACTACGTACACATTGCCACGTCTAATTCCTTTAAATACTAAATTGTTGTCAATTGAGTTGGTTATGATGCATAAAGATGGTTTGAACAGAACATCAAAACCTCTATCACACAATTGACTAATGCTAAGTAGGTTATGCTTAAGACCATCAACATATCGAAACATTATCAATAAAGGTTGAAGGGGTGATTTGTACTTTACCTATACCAATGATGTGACCTTGGTTATTGTCTCCAAATGTCACAGCACCTCCCTTCTTAGGCTCAAGGGTGAAGAATTGGTCTTTGTCACCCGTCATGTGTCTTGAGCAGCCACTATCCAAGTACCAACAGTTTTTGTCGACCTTGGCTGCAAGACACTCCTACACAAAGAAATCATACAATTTTAGGTACCCAAGTTTTCTTGGGTTCTTCATGGTTAGTAATGTTGGTTCCTTTTGGAACCCAAACCCTTTTAATTTTTCCTTTAGCTTTTTCCTTTTCTATGATCACACACATTAGCTTTATGTCCTATTGTTCCACAGCAAAAATAGGTTATTTTCATAGTTTTGCTTTTCCCTGCTTTTACAAAGAAATTACTAAGAAGTTTTTGCTTATTTTTAGGTTTATACCCTAAACCAGCTCTATTAAACACAGCTCGTTGACTATTAAGTATCATTTCCAATTTTTCAGAGCTATATGTAAACTTTTCTACAAAAGGTTTGTACTTTTCAAGTTCTAGTGCCAACTTTTGTTTTTCTGTTTTTAGTGCATTTAAGTCTTTTGTGAAATTATCTCTAATAGTTTGTTTATCCTTTTTAAGTTCAGAAATTTTCTTAGTTAGTTTTTCGTTATCTTTAATTAAGGTATTAGTTTTTTGAATTAACATTTGCTTGCTTGTTTTAAGTTCTAAATTTTCTTTAGTGATAAAATCCATATCCTTAACTAATTTATCGTATTTATGGAGGTGAGATTGATTGGTTAGTTTTAGCTCTTTATTCTTAAGACTTATTGTCTTATATTCATCCATTAATTCATTGAACGCATCATACAATTCATCAAAGGTAAAATCTAAATGCGTTTCAGATGTTACCTCATTGTCGTTTGCCATAAAACATAGGTTGGCCTTTTCTTCTTGTTCCTCATCCGATGATGATGATGATGTATCGGAGTCCGATAGGGTGGAGACGAGGACCTTCTTTTTCTTGTACTTGCTGGCCTTCTTGAGCAAAGGACAGTCTGCTCTGAAGTGTCCCGGCTTCTTACATTCGTAGCATCCGATTCCCTCATTTTTCCTTTCCTTACCTTTATCCTTGTAATAGGAACTTGAGGGGCCTCTCCTTTGATGAAAGGACTTCTTTCGGTTGATGAATTTTCTGAACTTACGCACGAGAAGAGCCTCATCATCCTCTCCCTCATTGTTTTCCTCTTCACTGCTGCTGCTGCAAGATAAATCTTTGTTAGTAGAAACAGATTTGAGGGCTATTACCTTTTTCTTGTGAGAGGACTCTTCTTCACTGTGTTGTTTCATTGTTAGCTCATGCGTCATGAGGGATCCAAGTAGCTCCTCGAGTGGCAGCTTGTTTAAGTCCTTGGCTTCTTGGATTGCCGTTACCTTGGCTTCCCATGACCTTGGCAAACAACGAAGAATCTTCCTGACAAGGTCACTGTTAGTATAATTTTTGCCAAGGCTTTTTAGGCCATTGACAATGTCAGTAAATCTAGTAAACATGCAAGTGATTGTTTCATTGGAATCCATCTTAAATAATTCATATTTATGAACTAATATATTTATTTTAGATTCTTTTACTTGATTTGTGCCCTCGTGGGTCACTTCAAGTCTATCCCAAATCTCTTTTGCAGAACTGCAAGTAGAGACTCTATTGAATTCATTTCTGTCTAAAGCACAATAAAGCACATTCATTGCTTTGGCATTTAGTTGTGCCTTCCTTATATCATTGTCATCCCAATCCTTTTCAAGTTTGGGTATAGTAACACCCTCTACAAAAATTGATGGGATGTATGGTCCATTAAGTATGGTGGTCCACATCTCATAGTCTTGTGCTTGGATAAATATTCTCATCCTGGCCTTCCAATATGAGTAGTCGGATCCATTGAAGAATGGAGGTCTATGGGTGGACTGGCCCTCAATATGAGAAGATCCAAATGGGGTTGTCATTTTGATCTTTTACTCTTTTGGTAAAAGAGTTCCGGCTCTGATACCACTTGTTGCCCAGATAGACAACCCAAGAGGGGGGGTGAATTGGGTTTTAAAATAATTATTGCAATTAAAAGCTTTGTGAGTAACTAATTAAAACTTTTGCGAGTGGATTAATTAGTTGCTATATGAAGTGGATGAAGGAAAAGTAAGAGAACAAGAAGCAATCACAAACACAAGCACTTTTATAGTGGTTCGGAGCTAACCCTTGCTCCTACGTCCACTCCCCAAGCCTCACTTGGGAATTCACTATAATTCCTCGGATTACAGCCGGTTGTTTTACAAGTTCACAACCCAACTTGTTGTTTTACGAGATCACAACGAACTCGGTCGGTTTTCCCAGGCTCACCGACTAGAACCACCCGATTGTTTTTCCGGGATCACAATCAAACCCTTACGCTGTTGGTTTCAACCTAGGCTCACCAACAAACCTTACCACCCTTGATTCAATCCCCCTGATTGAATCAAGTAAGGAACAAATGGTTTGAAAAACAAACAGAAAAGGAAGCTTCTTAACAAGCAGATATTCAGCGTTAATAAAAAGAGAGAAGTTAAGAGCCCTCAAACAGATTTATAAAGATGTAGAGGAGGGCTTCTCGAACTCGGGGTCTCCTCTTGAAGGTCTCGAAGATTTGATGACTGACGGAGACTTCTTGAATGCTGGGAAGAGTTGGTTGGATGGAGTTTAATGCCTCTCTTCCTTCTTTCACATGTATTCCCTTTGAAATCCTTTGGTAGGTGGAGATTACTTGTTTTCTTTGAATGGAATGTCACTTCTCTGCCTTGCTACAGTTCTCTGTGGCTATTTAAGCCATTTTCCAAGAAAACTAGCCGTTAGACCCCAAGATCTAGCCGTTCTGCATGTTCTGCAACTCCTGACAATGTTTCCGTTGGGTTCGGAGTCGACTCGCCTGTTGCAGGAGTCGACTCATGCTTTTCTGGAAATGGCTCGGCAACTGTTCTGGATTTGAATTAAAGTGCTGTCTTGACTTGGAGTCGACTCGACTGAACCTGGAGTCGACTTCCTAATGTCTGGAGCTGACCTGGCACTTTTGGAGACGACTCGTTCCAAGAAATCCTGAGATGTATCTTTCAAGTTTGCTCACTCGAGTCGACTCGGATATTCTGGAAGTCGACTCGGCACTCAGAGCCAGAAATCCCGATCTTCTATCTGTTGACTTGTGCCGTCTTGGAGTCGACTCGAACTGTCTCGGAGTCGACTCGGCTCTCAGTATCGAAAACAGTCTTCTGTCTTTTGGGGTTGCGCTGCCTTGGAGTCGACTCGAACTGTCTTGGAGTCGACTCGCCTCTCAGAGACAAAAATACCGTCTTCTGTCTTTTGGGGTCGCGCTGCCTTGGAGTCGACTCGGCTCTCAGTGTCCGAAATTGGCTCTCTGACTTTTTGCCTTGCTTCTCTCTGGGAGTCGACTCTCGCTTCCTTAAGAGTCGACCTGCCAACCATCGGAGTCGACTCGAGTTCTTCGGGAGTCGACTCGGCTCTCAGAGTCCAAAATAGCTTCTCTGTGTTTCTGTCTGTTACTCCCTGGAGTCGACTCGTACTATGCTGGAGTCGACTCGGCAAGCATCGAAGTCGACTCGCGCTCTTCAGGAGTCGACTCGTTGACAGGTTCTGAGATGAATCTTTCTGTCCGGCTAAATGTTCTCAGTCGGAGTCGACTCGTAATGTACAGGAGTCGACTCGAGCCTGTGCCAGTGCTTCTGATACGCTTGGAGTCGACTCGTAATCTCCCGGAGTCGACTCGAGACTCAAACTTTGGTTCAAATTGAATTCTTTACTTATCCAAAATGTATTGAACCAAATCTTGAGACACTTAACCATAAATTTACAAGTATTTGACTGAAACACTAGATTGAATTCATTAGTATAACATAAGATATACTCAAATGCTTTGAGCTCATCAAAATCAAATAGGGTTATAATCAATCACTCCACAACTCGTATTCTTGAGACCAACCGACTGACCGGTACAAATTATAAAGACTGGCTTAGAAACCTCAAAATCGTTCTGAGTTGCGAGAAAATAGGCTATGTGCTCGACAATGATATCCCCACATTACCAGCACGTCCGACCACTGATCAGTGTGCGACGCATGAAAAGTGGACAGACGATGACATTAGGGTCAAGTGCTACATCATGGCATCCATGTCCAATGAACTCCAATGCCAGCATGAGAATATGAAGACTGCTAGGGACCTACTGGCACACCTGCAAGAGTTGTATGGTGAGTAGAGTCGCACAGCTCGTTTTGAAGTGTCCAAGAGGTTCTTCAAAGCAAAGATGCGCGAGGGGCAATCTATCCATGATCACGGTCTGACTATGATCAAGGACCTAGAGGAGCTTGAGAAGCTCGGTATGAACATGCACAAGGAATTGCAAGTAGATCTGATCCTGCAATCCCTTCCTGATTCATTTGGACAGTTTATAGTAAACTACCACATGAATAAGATTGAATGCACTAAGACTGAACTGTTAAACATGTTGGTAACTGCTGAGGGAGCCTTGAAAGGTTCAAGGGGCAATGTCCTTGCTGCTGAGTTGACTTCTGGTTCTAAGAGAAAGTCTACTTGGAAGAAAAAGAAGCCAGCGAAGAAGCAGAAGAAAGACAAGAAGCCAAAGAAGGAAGTTCAAAAGAAAAAGGCTAATGATAAAGGAAAATGTTTCCACTGCAATGTCGATGGCCACTGGAAGAGGAACTGTCCTTCATACCTTGAGAGCCTGAAGAACAAAAGGACAGAAACACCTTCAGAAGGTATGTTAGGCTTGCTCGTGATTGAAACTAACCTTACGGTTTTCTCTACTTCAAGTTGGGTTATAGATTCTGGTTCTAGTGCTCACTTGTGCACTACTATGCAGGGTCTAAAGAAAAGTAGAAGGCTGGCGGAAGGTGCGGTAATCCTTCGGGTTGGCAACGGGGCAAAAGTTGCTACTGTGGCTGTGGGCACCTATCCTCTGCGACTACCGTCTGATTTTAGTTTATTACTTAGAGACTGTTATTATGTACCTGCTGCTAGCAGAAATTTGATTTCTGTTTCATGTCTAGCACAGGAAGGTAATGTTTTTACATTTGACAAAGACTGCCGTTCTATTTATTTTAGAAATAAAATAGTCGCACGTGGTTTTATGATTGATAGTCTCTATCATTTGCATATGGATGTATCTGTAAATGTGTATGAGCAAGAAGTGAGTGCCGAAGGATCCAAGAGATCCAAGGATGAGATAAACCAGAAGTATTTGTGGCACCTTAGGCTTGGCTATATTGAAGAGGACAAAATGAACAAAATAGATAAAGATGGGCTTCTAGGCTCATTGACTTCCGAGTCATATCCAGTTTGCGAGTCCTGTCTTCAAGAAAAAATGGCTAGATTGCCCTTGTAGGATATGGGAAGAGGACCACTGAAATACTTACCCGGGTACATACAGATGTGTGTGGCCCATTCGATGTGCTAGTCAGAGGTCGTTATTTGTACTTCATTACCTTTACCGATGATTATTCACGGTATGGGTATGTATATCTAATGAGACACAAATCTGAATCTTTTGAAAAATTCAAGGAGTTCAGAAATGAAGTAGAAAAACAAACTGGAAAACTCCTTAAGGCTCTTCGATCAGATCGAGGAGGAGAATACCTTAGTAGAAAATTTCGGGACTATCTCAAGGAGAATGGCATAGTCTCACAATGGACTCCTCCGGGTACACCTCAACTCAACGGAATGTCAGAGAGGAGAAATCAGACTCTATTAGATATGGTCCGTGTTAGAAAACCCCGATCATGCCGCTGAAATTCAAAAAAAAATTCAGATGCAGCGGAAGAAGCATGCGCGGGATCAACCGTTCATCGCATGAACGTTATTCAAAAACCGTTCGTAGATAGATAAGGATTAAAAACCTTTTAAAAATATTTAGAAGATCAGATCTTCACCTTGTGCGGGTAGATGATCACCGCAAACTGAAGTTCGTAGTTTAGGATGAAGGTTCGCTTGAAGCCGTTCAAGTGTCCGGCCTCTACGGGTATCCACACGAAGCAGAGGACCGATCCAATCGCTCTAATCTCCCCGGGGTGCTAGCTCCCTTGCAGAGATTGGTTTTGATGGCTGATCACCTCCCTTTCTTTCAACTCTTGAATGCTAGAGGGAGGAGGAAGAAGATGGAACAACCAAGGAAGAAGATCACCAAGCTTTGCAGCCTTTATCTTTTCCCTGCGTTGGAAGAAGGAAAGGTGGAGGAAGGGAGCCGCCAGCACCACCTTTGTTCTTCTCCTTGCTTGCGGCTGAAACAAGGAGAGGGGAGAGGGAGGCCACGGCTGCAAGGAGGAGAGCATCACATACCTTAGGGCGTCAGCCCCCTTTCACCTCCTTATAAAGCATCTAGGGCTCCTACAAGTTAGGAGCCCTAGACCTTTTTCCAAGAGGGGCGCCGGCCCCTCTTGTGTTGCCGCACCAATGAAGCAAAGGAGGAGGGGCTTGAGCCCCTCCTTCTTGTGTTGCCCTAATCCTCATCTAATGAGGATTGGGAGCCCCTAATGTGGTTTAGCCCTAATCCAATTAGGGTTTAACCAAATCATGAATCAATTGGGTTCAATCTATACTAGTCCTAATCCAATTAGAACTTGAGTGAACCATGACTCAATTGAACTCTTCAATCCTAACCCAATTAGGAGTCATGTTGATTCATTAGATTAATAATTAATTAGGACTTAAGAAACCCTAATCCAATTAGGACTTATTTAATTTTAGTCCTAATCCAATTAGGACTCTAATTTGAATCCGAAGTTCTAATCCGATTAGGACTCTAGGAATCCTACTCCAAGTAGGAATCCAAATTTAATTCAAAACTCCTAATCTAATTAGGATTATAGGAATCCTACTCCAAGTAGGAATCCTAGTCCTACTCTAAATAGGATTCCCAGTCCAAGTAGGAACCCCAGTCCAAGTAGGATTCCTAGTCCTAATCCAATTAGGACTCTATGAATCCTACTCCAAGTAGGACTCTTGTTTTAAGTCCAATTAATCAATTCCCTTTGTTCCTTCTTCAACTTATTATCAATCGAATTGATTACTTGTGATTCCTAATCACGATTCAACCATCGGATCGGTCAATACTTCTAGCGTGTGTGACCCCATAGGTTCTACACTGACTGGTAGTGAGATATATTATTATCTCTATCACAATATCATTGAAAACTCTTTTCAAAGGATTGGAACGATTCCAACTCTACTCATTAGGGTTTATCGATCATCGAGATAATCCCTGTGAGTTCCACTATCCACCAGTGACACCTAGCAGCATGTAGTGGCTACCCAGTAGAATAGAATGATGAACCTCTAGGTGCAGTTATCGTGTGATATAGTCCTACTATCGTGGATCCCTACAGTCCGGAGGTCATGGATAACTCGTCAAACCCCTTCGTCTGTCATATGTCAAGATTTATTTGACTCGAGTTCGATAGTGGAAAACTCTTTCTCCACTTTCTATTACTGCCCTGGCCAAGGTCTTAGAACTCAGTCTAACAAATCACATAGGATCACTCCTCTTCTATCAAGGTCGATAGATTCCATGTAAGTGCATACCCTACTCCTACAGTGAACTTAATGCAGCCAATCTACACTACAAGGACCCATATGACTAGAGACCATGTATACGTGTAGTCAAACTACAATAACCTCACTGTGAGTAGCTGAAGCACCGCAGGTCAAAGGACCAGTCATACTACTGCAACATCAAGCAAGTCACTGACGAGTGGATAGACATCCAAGTGACTTCTTGTCTTGGTCACGCTCAGTACCCTTGTTCTGTAACAAGCACCTGCACTATCACTTCAGTATAAAATAATATGAATGAAAAGATGCCTTTTATTTATTCAATAATAAATAGTTAAGTATAAAATTATGTCCCTAGAATTAACAATGTGTCAGCCAGATTGGCTTCTAGGGCATACATCTAACAATCTCCCACTTGCACTAAAGCCAATCAGCCATAAATCTAAGCCCCATCTTCTCAAGGTGGGCTTCAGTCTTTTGCTGACTTAGCTGTTTAGTGAACGGGTCTGCCACGTTATCCGCGGAGTCTACTCTCTGCACCTCTACATATTTCTTCTCAACATAGTCGCGTATGAGGTGGAAGCGCCGCTCTATGTGCTTGGACTTCTGATGAGACCTTGGCTCCATAGCTAGTGCTATGGTGCCAATATTATCGCAGTAAAGTGTTATGGCATCTAATGACATTACACCTAACTCTGCAATTAACTTTTAACCAGAAGGTTTCCACTGCACCCTTAGATACGGCTTAACATTCAGCTTCTAAGGTAGAATCTATAATGATTGGTTGTTTGGAACTCTTCCAATTTACTGAACCACCATTGCACATATTCAGATGTAGACTTTCTATCATCAATATGTGTGCATCCTTCTACCTTCAACTCTGATCTTCTTCCAAAGACCAAGAACATGTCCTTAGTTCTTCTCAAGTACTTAAGACTGTTCTTCACAGCTATCCAGTGCTTCTTGCCTGGATCTGATAGACATATGCTCGTGATATTCACAGCATGTACTATATCAAGTCATGTACATAGCATGGCATACATGAGGCTCCCTATTGCTGATGCATAGGGGATCTTGCTCATGCGTTGAATCTCTTCAGATGTGTTGGGGCACATTTTCTTGGAGAGATTAATTCCATGCCTTAGGGGTAAGAGACCCCTTTTAGAGTTTTCCATGCTGAACCTTTTCAGCACTTCCTCTATGTACATCTTCTGTGATAGGCCAAGCATCCTTTTAGATCTATCTCTATAGACCTTTATTCCCAAAATATAGGATGCTTCCCCAAGGTCTTTCATGGAGAACTTTTTTGACAACCTAACCTTGACCGAGGTTAGCATTGGAATATCATTTCCTATCAGGAGGATGTCGTCCACGTACAGTACGAGAAATGCAACAGCACTCCCACTAACCCTTTTGTAAACACATGGTTCCTCTTCGTTTTTGATGAAATCAAACGTTTTGATTGCGTCATCGAAACGAGTGTTCCAACTCCGAGATGCTTGCTTTAGTCCATAGATGGACCTTTGCAGCTTGCAGACATTGTGATCTCCATCACTGGAAGTGAAACCCAAAGGTTGTTCCATATAGATGTCTTCATCAAGATATCCATTCAGGAAAGCTGTTTTCACATCCATCTGCCAGATTTCATAATCATGAAATGCTGCAATGGCAAGCAGCATGGCTACAGGTGAAAAGGTCTCTTGATAGTCAATGCCCTCGTGCTGACTATACCCTTTCGCCACAAGCCTTGCCTTATAGGTCTCTACCTCTCCATCCGAACCTATCTTCCTTTTGTAGATCCATTTGCATCCAATAGGTACAAAACCTTCTGGTGGATCTACTTGTTAGATGTATGCCCTAGAAGCCAATCTGGCTGACACATTGTTAATTCTAGGGACATAATTTTGTACTTGACTATTTATTATTGAATAAATAAAAGGCACCTTTTCATTCATATTATTTATGTGTCTATGAATCGTCCAAGAAATTAATAAGATGATGATGCATATTCTCAAGAGTTGAGAATTTGAGCCATGTATCATTGGTGATTAATTTCTAAATGCTCCTGATCAATGTATCATCACGAGGACGGTGATCGATCCGATCAGTGCACAGATCACTTTTCTTATGGATGGACGAGACTTGAGTCCACAGTGTAGGGATACTGAAGTGATAGTGCAGGTGCTTGTTAGAGAACAAGGGTACTGAGCGTGACCAAGACAAGAAGTCACTTGGATGTCTATCCACTCGTCAGTGACTTGCTTGATGTTGCAGTAGTATGACTGGTCCTTTGACCTGTGGTGCTTCAGCTACTCACAGTGAGGTTATTGTAGTTTGACTACACGTATACATGGTCTCTAGTCATATGGGTCCTTGTAGTGCAGATTGGCTGCAGTAAGTTCACTGTAGGAGTAGGGTATGCACTTACATGGAATCTATCGACCTTGATAGAAGAGGAGTGATCCTATGTGATTTGTTAGACTGAGTTCTAAGACCTTGGCCAGGGCAGTAATATAAAGTGGAGAAAGAGTTTTCCACTATCGAACTCGAGTCGAATAAATCTTGACATATGACAGACGAAGGGGTTTGACGAGTTATCCATGACCTCCGTCCTGTAGGGATCCACGATAGAAGGACTGTATCACATGATAACTGCACCTAAAGGTTCATCATTCCATTCTGCTGGGTAGCCACTACATGCTGCTAGGTGTCACTGGTGGATGGTGGGACTCACAGGGATTATCTCGATGATCGATAAACCCTAATGAGTAGAGTTGGAATTGTTCCGACCCATTGAAAGAAGTTTTCAATGATATTGTGATAGAGATTGCAATATATCTCACTACCAGTCAGAATAGAACCTATGGGGTCACACACACTAGAAGTATTGACCGATCCGATGGTTGAATCGTGATTAGGAATCACAAGTAATCAATTTGATTGATATTCAGTTGAAGAAGGAACAATGGAATTAATTAATTGGACTTAAACACAAATCCTACTTCGAGTAGGATTCCTAGAGTCCTAATTGGATTAGGACTGGGAATCCTAATTGGAGTAGGACTGGAATTCCTACTTGGAGTAGGATTCCTACAATCCTAATTAGATTAGGAGTTTTGAATTAAAATTGGATTCCTATTTGGAGTAGGATTCCTAGAGTCCTAATCGGATTAGGACTTCCGATTCAAATTAGAGTCATAATTGGATTAGGACTAAAATTAAATAAGTCCTAATTAGATTAAGATTTTTTAAGTCCTAATTAATTTTAAGCTAATTAACATGACTCCTAATTGGATTAGGATTGAAGAGTTCAATTGAGTTATGGTTCACTTAAAATCCTAATTAGATTGGGATTTTGAATAAAAGATAGATTGGGTTCACCTAATCCTTTTTGGAAAGGAAGTAGGTTCCCATCCATGTGGCTACATCCCCCCCACTTAATATGATTAAGTGGGGGCATGAGAAAAGAGGAAAAAAGAGGGAGGGGCGTATTCTTGGCGTGAGAAAAAGAGGGCCCCTCCCCTTTCCGAAAAAGAGCATCACACGGCATTTTAAAAGGGGGGAAAGAGGGTACGCCCTAAGTGAATTAATCCTCCTCTCCCAGCCGTAAAGGAGCATTAACTCCCTCCTTGTTTCTCAGCCGCAAGCAACCTCTCTCCCTCCTTGTTTTTCAGCCGCAAGGGAAAATAAAATAAAGGAGTGGTGTTGGCTTCTTTCAATCATCCTTCTTCCACCAAAGAAAAGGGAGGCAGCAAGTGTGCTTCTTTTGATCCTTCTTTCTCCTATTCTTCTTCCTCTAGAGAGAGCAATCAAGGTGTTGTTTGCTGCAAGGAGAAAGAATTTTATCCATCAAAACATATCTCTGCAAGGGAGCTAGCACCCCGGGGAGATTGGAGCGTTTGGATTGGTCCTCTGCTTCGTGTGGATACCCGTAGAGGCCGGGCACTTGAACGGCTTCAAGCGAACCTTCATCCTAAACCACGAACTTCAGTTTGCGGTGATCATCTACCCACACAAGGTGAAGATCTGATCTTCTAAAGGTTTTAAAAGTTTTTAATCCTTATCTATCTACGAACGGTTTTTGAACAACGTTCATGCGATGAACGGTTGATCCCGCACATGCCTCTTCCGCTGCATCTGAATTTTTTAAATTTCAGCGGCATGATCAGGGTCTTCTAACAGTGGTATCAGAGCCTAGGCTTCGTAGATTAAGGTAAGGATTAATTATTAGTAGGCTTATTAGATCTGAAAATTGAAAGATTATGCATGCTGAAAATTTTCTGCATGCAGATTTTTTCTAGGGTGCTGATTTTTGCATGCTGATTTTTATGTGATAAGATGATGATTCTAATTGCATTGTTAATAAGATTACAAAGTTTAGAATCATGATTAGCATGATCAGTAACCTATGTCATGAGATAATCAGTTAGTTTTCAGATCTGAAAATTATAATTGCTGCATGTGGTGATGATCATAGGATTCAAACCCTTTTGGTATCAAATGTAATGACCTGCGATGTGATCTGTGATGTCATATAATTTTTCAGATGCTTGCATGCATCTTATTTGATGTTTTGAGAGGCCTGTGTGCCTCCTAAAAGGAGATGTAATTTATTATTATTTTTATTTTACACCTGGTTGTATTTCTGTGATGTGATGTACGTCAACGATCAAGTTGAAGACAAGGCATGAGATGAACAGGTGATCTAAGCGGTTGATGGCGATTGGATCAAGAGTTGATCAAGGATCGAATCAAAGAGGCTTGAAACCAATTCAAGAGTTGAAGACCAGTTGATCGATTGACGTGCATGTGCTTGTAATACGACCTAACTAGAATCCATGATCATCACCTATTTAAAGTTTAGCTTTAATTATTGCTGCGATTATAACTGCCTGCAATGTGCCGTTTGCATGTGATGTGAATGAGAGTCGGGTAGATAGGTTTACATGTGATGTAGCAAATCCAATTGAGACCTAAATTAAAACCTCCTCAATCAAGTCGAGAGTGAACCGACATGAGCGAGTCATATTAGATTAATTGATCTAATTGGTGTCTAGGAAAGCATGAAAGGTGGTTACTTAATTAGGACCTTACTCTCTGAGTAAGGGGAGCCTCCCACCTGCTTACCTGACCAATTGTTCGATTACCTCTTATGAAGAGCTCAAGTTGCAAACACTAAGACCTGATTAACCAATATTAAGTCAATAGGTCTTCCACTGTAGTAGAGCTTCTAAGGCCTTTCTGATGTTGATTTGTCTCGGCTGGATACAGTGGTCAAGTTGCATCGGGGGGCTGGACCTCTCTATAGACATGAGATGTTGTAGGGTAAAGGTGGGATTGGGCACCAATAACTGTTAGGTGAGGACCCAATGACGACTTTATTCCTACGGTTATACGGTGGGTCTGACTTAACTAAGAAATGGGACCAATAACTGTTAGGTGAGGTTTTCATGGCTTAGAGACCAAGTTACACTGCAACATGCTTGAGAAGCATTGTACAAGAGTTGTACATTCATCAATCTATGTGTCACCAATAACTGTTAGGTGAGGTGGCATGTAAATCGGTGGGACCGCAGTACCCACTAGAAACCCTAGTCGTGTGGGATTTTCGTTTTCCTACCAGGGGAGTGTGAGGAATTCGAGAAAATAGTGGGAGTTACATTTGTTCTAAAAGACCCTAGAACAAATTAGAATCAAGTACAAAATTCTAACTAGAATCTTTACTCTCTGAGGATTATAATGTCAGCTTCTAGACTTTTATCAGCTTCTAGACTTTTAACTCATATCCTATAGAACAACCGTTTGACCAAACCCAATTATAAAGATTGGCTCAGCAAATTTCAAAAATAGTTTTGAATTGTGAGAAATTCGGGTATATGCTAGACCATGGAATCCCCATGTTACCAATCCGTCCGATCACTGATCAGCGTAAGACGCTTGTTAAGAGGACGAACAATGACAATAAAGTTAGGTACTGCACAATGGCATCCATGTCCAATGCATTACAATGCTAGCATGAGAACATGAAGACTGCCAGGGACATATTAAATCACCTACAAGAGTTGTATAGGTGATCAGAGTCACGCAGCTCGGTTTGAAGTGTCAAGAGGCTTTTTAAGACAAAGATGCGTGAGGGGCAGTCTGTCCACGATCATGATTTGACCATGATAAAGGACTTAGAGAAGCTTGAGAAGCTTGGCATGACCATGCACAAGGAATTGCAAATGGATTTGATCCCGCAATCCCTTCCAGCTTCATATGAATAGTTTATAGTAAACTACCATATGAACAAAGTTGTATGCACTAAAATAGAATTGTTAAATAAATTGGTAACTACTTTAGGGACCTTGAAGAAGTTCAAGGGGCATCGTTTTCGCTATCAAGTTGGTTTCTACTTTCAAGAGAGAGTCTATTTGAAAGAAGAAGAAGCTTGCGAAGAAGCAGAAGACTAAGAAAACACCAAGTAAGGAAGTTCCAAGAAAAAGGCCAATTCCAAGGAAAAATGTTTCCATTGCATCATGGACGGCCATTGGAAGAGGAACTGTCCTACATACATGGAAAGCATAAAGAACATGAAGGGTGACAGACCTTCAGAAGGTATGTCAGATATGCTCAGGATACTTAGGGACTGTTACCTATTGCTAGCAAAACTTTGATTTCTGTATTTTATTTAGCACAGAAAGATTTTTATTTGAAAAATAAATTGATTCAACATGGTTTTATGATTAACAGTCTCTATCACATACATATAGATGTATCTGTGAATATATCTGAGCAAACAGTGAATACCATAGGATCTAATAGATCCAAAAATGAGATAAATCTAAAGTATTTGTGGCACCTCAGGCTTGGCCATATAGGAGAAGACAGAATAAACAAATTGGAGAAACATGAGCTTTTGGGCTCATTGACTTTCGAGTCATATTTGATTTGTGAATTCTGCCTTCAAGGAAAGATGGCCAAATTATCCTTTGTAGGACACAGGGAGGTCCACTGAAACACTTACCCTAGTACACACTGATGTGTGTGGCCCATTCGATGTGCAGGCTAGGGGTTGTAATTTTTTACTTCATTTTACCGATGATTACTCACGGTATGGATATGTGTATGAGACACAAATATGAAACTTTTGAAAGGTTCAAAAAGCTTAGATATGAAGTAGAAAAATAAGCACAAAAACTCATCAAGGTTCTTCGATCAGATCGAGGAAGTGAATACCTTAATGGAGAGTTCCGTGATTATCTCAAGGAGAATGGTATAGTTTCATAATGGACTCCTCCTGGTACACCTCAGCTCAATGGAGTGTCAGAGAGGAGGAATCGAACTCTATCGATATGGACCAGTCCATGATGAGCTTCACTGATTTACCCTTGTTTCTTTAGATAGATGCCCTATTTTCAGCTATTTACTTGTTGAATAGAGTTCCCTCTAAAGTCCATTCCTACCGCACCATATGAGATATGACATGGTAAGAAACCAAGTCTTGGTCATCTCAAGATTTGGGGATGTCCGGCCCACGTCAAGAAACTACAGGCGGACAAACTAGAGGCTAGGACCATAAGTGCTCGTTTTAAAGGATATCCTAAAGGGTCATTAGGATACAATTTTTACGTCTCAGAGGATCACAATGTGTTTGTGAGCCGTCACGCCATCTTCTTGGAAAAACCAGTTTATCCTTGATAGAGGCAGTGGGAGGAAAATTGAGCTTGAAGAGAAAGTCTCTGAAAACCAACGAGTCATGGATCCTATCGAACCTATTCATACAGAGCCAGTACACGATGTCCCTCAACCACCTCACAGATCTAGTAGGATCTCCCATCCTCCCGATAGATACTTAGGTATACTAGAAGAGGATACCGAGGAAATGTTCCTAGTGGGAGATAGGGATCACACGCAGGATCCCAAAACCTACGACGAGGCGATATCTGATATCGATTCCGAGAAATGGTTGGAAGCTATGAAGTCAGAGTTAGACTCCATGCATTCCAACCAAGTCTGGACCTTAGTAGATCCACCAGAAGGTATTGTACCTATTGGATGCAAATGGATCTACAAAAGGAAGATAGGTTCGGATGGAGAGGTAGAGACCTATAAGGCAAAGCTTGTGGCGAAAGGGTATAGTCAGCGCGAGGGCATTGACTATCAGGAGACCTTTTCACCTGTAGCCATGCTGAAATCCATCCGAACATTGCTTGCCATTGCAGCATTTCAGAAATTAATAAGATGAGGCAGATGGATGTGAAAACAGCTTTCCTGAATGGATATCTTGATGAAGACATCTATATGGAACAGCTTTTGGGTTTCACTTCCAGTGATGGAGATCACAAGGTCTGCAAGCTGCAAAAGTCCATCTATGGACTTAAAGCAAGCATCTCGGAGTTGGCACACTCGTTTCGATGACGCAATCAAAACGTTTGATTTCATCAAAAATGAAGAGGAACCATGTGTTTACAAATGGGTTAGTGGGAGCGCTGTCGTATTTCTCGTACTGTATGTGGACGACATCCTCCTGATAGGGAATGATATTCCCATGCTAACCTCGGTCAAGGTCTGGTTGTCAAAAAGGTTCTCCATGAAAGACCTTGGGGAAGCATCCTATATTTTGGGAATAAAGGTCTATAGAGATAGATCTAAAAGGATGCTTGGCCTATCACAGAGATGTACATAGAGGAAGTGCTGAAAAGGTTCAGCATGGAAAACTCTAAAAGGGGTCTCTTACCCCTAAGGCATGGAATTAATCTCTCCAAGAAGATGTGCCCCAACACATCCGAAGAGATTCAACCATGAGCAAGATCTCCTATGCATCAGCAATAGGGAGCCTCATGTATGCCATGCTATGTACATGACTTGATATAGTACATGCTGTGAATGTCACGAGCATATGTCAATCAGATCCAGGCAAAAAGCACTGGATAGCTGTAACAGTCTTAAGTACTTGAGAAGAACTAAGGACATGTTCTTGGTCTTTGGGAGAAGATCAGAGTTGAAGGTAGAAGGATGCACACATATTGATGATAGAAAGTCTACATCAGAATATGTGCAATGGTGGTTTAGTAAATTGGAAGAGTTCCAAACAATCGATCATTATAGATTCTACCTTAGAAGCTGAATGTTAAGCCGTATCTAAGGGTGCAGTGGAAACCTTCTGGTTAAAAGTTAATTGCAGAGTTAGGTGTAATGTCATTAGATGCCATAACACTTTACTGCGATAACATTGGCACCATAGCACTAGCTATGGAGCCAAGGTCTCATCAGAAGTCCAAGCACATAGAGCGGCGCTTCCATCTCATACGCGACTATGTTGAGAAGAAATATGTAGAGGTGCAGAGAGTAGACTCCGCGGATAACGTGGCAGACCCGTTCACTAAGCAGCTAAGTCAGCAAAAGACTGAAGCCCACTTTGAGAAGATGGGGCTTAGATATATGACTGATTGGCTTTAGTGCAAGTGGGAGATTGTTAGATGTATGCCCTAGAAGCCAATCTGGCTGACACATTGTTAATTCTAGGGACATAATTTTTTCTTGACTATTTATTATTGAATAAATAAAAGGCATCTTTTCATTCATATTATTTATGTGTCTATGAATCGTCCAAGAAATTAATAAGATGATGATGCATATTCTCAAGAGTTGAGAATTTGAGCCATGTATCATTGGTGATTAATTTCTAAATGCTCCTGATCAATGGATCATCACGAGGACGGTGATCGATCCGATCAGTGCACAGATCACTTTCCTTCTAGATGGACGAGACTTGAGTCCACAGTGTAGGGACACTGAAGTGATAGTGCAGGTGCTTGTTAGAGAACAAGGGTACTGAGCGTGACCAAGACAAGAAGTCACTTGGATGTCTATCCACTCGTCAGTGACTTGCTTGATGTTGCAGTAGTATGACTGGTCCTTTGACCTGCGGTGCTTCAGCTACTCACAGTGAGGTTATTGTAGTTTGACTACACGTATACATGGTCTCTAGTCATATGGGTCCTTGTAGTGTAGATTGGCTGCAGTAAGTTCACTGTAGGAGTAGGGTATGCACTTACATGGAATCTATCGACCTTGATAGAAGAGGAGTGATCCTATGTGATTTGTTAGACTGAGTTCTAAGACCTTGGCCAGGGCAGTAATATAAAGTGGAGAAAGAGTTTTCCACTATCGAACTCGAGTCGAATAAATCTTGACATATGACAGACGAAGGGGTTTGACGAGTTATCCATGACCTCCGTCCTGTAGGGATCCACGATAGAAGGATTGTATCACATGATAACTGCACCTAGAGGTTCATCATTCCATTCTGCTGGGTAGCCACTACATGCTGCTAGGTGTCAATGGTGGATGGTGGGACTCACAGGGATTATCTCGATGATCGATAAACTCTAATGAGTAGAGTTGGAATTGTTCCGACCTATTGAAAGAAGTTTTCAATGATATTGTGATAGAGATTGCAATATATCTCACTACCAGTCAGAATAGAACCTATGGAGTCACACACACTAGAAGTATTGACCGATCCGATGGTTGAATCATGATTAGGAATCACAAGTAATCAATTTGATTGATATTCAGTTGAAGAAGGAACAATGGAATTAATTAATTGGACTTAAACACAAATCCTACTTCGAGTAGGATTCCTAGAGTCCTAATTGGATTAGGACTGGGAATCCTAATTGGAGTAGGACTGGAATTCCTACTTGGAGTAGGATTCCTACAATCCTAATTAGATTATGAGTTTTGAATTAAAATTGGATTCCTATTTGGAGTAGGATTCCTAGAGTCCTAATCGGATTAGGACTTCGGATTCAAATTAGAGTCATAATTGGATTAGGACTAAAATTAAATAAGTCCTAATTAGATTAAGATTTTTTAAGTCCTAATTAATTTTAAGCTAATTAACATGACTCCTAATTGGATTAGGATTGAAGAGTTCAATTGAGTTATGGTTCACTTAAAATCCTAATTAGATTGGGATTTTGAATAAAAGATAGATTGGGTTCACCTAATCCTTTTTGGAAAGGAAGTAGGTTCCCATCCATGTGGCTACATCCCCCCCACTTAATATGATTAAGTGGGGGCATGAGAAAAGAGGGAAAAAGAGGGAGGGGCGTATTCTTGGCGTGAGAAAAAGAGGGCCCCTCCCCTTTCCAAAAAAGAGCATCACACGGCATTTTAAAAGGAGGGAAAGAGGGTACGCCCTAAGTGAATTAATCCTCCTCTCCCAGCCGTAAAGGAGCATTAACTCCCTCCTTGTTTCTCAGCCGCAAGCAACCTCTCTCCCTCCTTGTTTTTCAGCCGCAAGGGAAAATAAAATAAAGGAGTGGTGTTGGCTTCTTTCAATCATCCTTCTTCCACCAAAGAAAAGGGAGGCAGCAAGTGTGCTTCTTTTGATCCTTCTTTCTCCTATTCTTCTTCCTCTAGAGAGAGCAATCAAGGTGTTGTTTGCTGCAAGGAGAAAGAATTTTATCCATCAAAACATATCTCTGCAAGGGAGCTAGCACCCGGGAAGATTGGAGCGTTTGGATTGGTCCTCTGCTTCGTGTGGATACCCGTAGAGGCCGGGCACTTGAACGGCTTCAAGCGAACCTTCATCCTAAACCACGAACTTCAGTTTGCGGTGATCATCTACCCGCACAAGGTGAAGATCTGATCTTCTAAAGGTTTTAAAAGTTTTTAATCCTTATCTATCTGCGAACGGTTTTTGAACAACGTTCATACGATGAACGGTTGATCCCGCACATGCCTCTTCCGCTGCATCTGAATTTTTTAAATTTCAGCGGCATGATCGGGGTCTTCTAACACTACTAAGGTCCAGACTTGGTTGGAATGCATGGAGTCTAACTCTGACTTCATAGCTTCCAACCATTTCTCGGAATCGATATCAGATATCGCCTCGTCATAGGTTTTGGGATCCTGCGTGTGATCCCTATCTCCCACTAGGAACATTTCCTCGGTATCCTCTTCTAGTATACCTAAGTATCTATCGGGAGGATGGGAAACCCTACTAGATCTGTGAGGTGGTTGAGGGACATCGTGTACTGGCTCTGTATGAATGGGTTCGATAGGATCCATGACTCGTTGCTTTTTAGAGACTTTCTCTTCAAGCTCAATTTTCCTCCCACTACCTCTATCAAGGATAAACTGGTTTTTCCAAGAAGATGGCGTGACGGCTCACAAACACATTGTGATCCTCTGAGACGTAAAAATTGTATCCTAATGACTCTTTAGGATATCCTATAAAACGAGCACTTATGGTCCTAGCCTCTAACTTGTCTGCCTGTAGTCTCTTGACGTGGGCCGGACATCCCCAAATCTTGGTTTCTTACCATGTCATATCTCATATGGTGCGGTAGGAATGGACTTTAGAGGGAACTCTATTCCACAAGTAAATAGCTGAAAATAGGGCATCTATCTAAAGAAACAAGGGTAAATCAGTGAAGCTCATCATGGACTGGACCATATCAATAGAGTCCGATTCCTCCTCTCTGACACTTCATTGAGTTGAGGCGTACCAGGAGGAGTCCATTATGAAACTATACCATTCTCCTTGAGATAATCACGGAACTCTCCATTAAGGTATTCACTTCCTCGATCTGATCGAAGAACCTTAATGAGTTTTTGTGCTTATTTTTCTACTTCATATCTAAGCTTTTTGAACCTTTCAAAAGTTTCATATTTGTGTCTCATACACATATCTATACCGTGAATAATCATCGGTAAAATGAAGTAAAAAATTACAACCCCTAGCCTGCACATCGAATGGGCCACACACATCAGTGTGTACTAGGGTAAGTATTTCAGTGGACCTCCCTGTGTCCTACAAAGGATAATTTGGCCATCTTTCCTTGAAGGCAGAATTTACAAATCAAATAAGACTTGAAAGTCAATGAGCCCAAAAGCTCATGTTTCTCCAATTTGTTTATTCTGTCTTCTCCTATATGGCCAAGCTTGAGGTGCCATAAATACTTTAGATTTATCTCATTTTTGGATCTATTAGATCCTATGGTATTCACTGTTTGCTCAGATATATTCACAGATACATCCATATGTATGTAATAGAGACTGTCAATCATAAAACCATGTTGAATCAATTTAATTTTCAAATAAATAAAAATCTTTCTGTGCTAAATAAAATACAGAAATCAAATTTCTGCTAGCAATAGGTAACAGTCCCTAAGTATCCTGAGCATATCTGACAAACCTTCTGAAGGTCTGTCACCCTTCATGTTCTTTATGCTTCCCATGTATGTAGGACAATTCTGTTGCCCAGAGATGGTCACCCAAGAGGGGGGTGAATTGGGTGTTTTAAAACTTTTTGTCTAATTAAAAATAAAACACACAAATGTATGAGCTAAAGTAAAAATAAAGGTATGAAAACAGACAATCGCAAACACAAGCTTTTATAGTGGTTCGGAGCTTCCACTGCTCCTACATCCACTCCCCAAAGCACCTTTGGGAATTTTCACTATAATCCAAGATTACAGTACGGTAGTTTTGCGAGTTCACTACCCAACTCGTTGTTTTACACCGGGCTAACAACAAACCCTAAAACCCCCAATTTCACCTAGGCTTGGGACGCCTTTCCCTTGTTCCAAGTCCCTTGACTGGAACAAGCACAATAAAGAAAAGTTTTACAGGGATTTAAAAGCTCTAAATAAGCAAATATAACAATGATAAACAATGAAACCCGGAAGAACCCTTTTTGCCGTTGGAAGCGTGGGAAATGGTGGTTCTTCCGATGTGGATCGCGTTGGCTTGATTGTGAGCTTTGAATGCCGAACGGAAGAGAGTAGTTGAGCACGAAATCAGTTGGAAAACTTGAAGGCACTTGATTTCTTCACTTGAATGCACTAACTCCCTTGAACCTCTTTTTCTTTCTTCTCTCTTGAATGATCTTGTGTTGGGTTGGTGAGAAGTTTTTGGAAAGCACTTAAGAGCTCCCTTTTATAGCCCAAAAAGCAAATATAGCCGTTAGAGATAAAGTTAAAGAGATTTGAAATTCAAACCAAACCTGCAAAAGTTGTCAGTTGCGTCCCAGGCGCTCCGGAGACATCTCCGCTTCATCGCGAGACGTCTCGACTGTAAGATTTTACTTTTGACGATGTTTGGGGTCGACTCGGCGCTTTACGGGGGCGACTCCGATGATGAATGGTTTGAATCCTTATTTTTCTGTTTTTCTGAAAGGGTCGCCTCGGTGCTTTACGGGGACGTCTCGGCTTGTTTGCGCTTTTTGCACGGGGACGACTCCGCTGCCTTGGGGACGACTCCGCCGTTATATCTCCGAAAAACAAGTCTTCTGGAATTCTCTGAGAGAGTCGACTCCGCTCTTTCAGGGGACGTCTCCGCTGCCTTATCACCGAAAAAGACATCCTCTGGAAAACCCTGAGAGAGTCGACTCCGCTACCTCGGGGACGACTCGGGCAGTCTGCTTTTTACTCGCGGGGACGACTCCGCGTACTGTGGAGACGACTCGCGCGTATCACTTAAAATCAGCCTTTCTGCCGCCACTGAGAGAGTCGACTCCGCTACTGAGAGAGTCGACTCCGACCCTGCGAGACGCCTCGCCAGGTGCCGGGGACGTCTTCCGACGTGCCAGCTCTTCCTGTTTGTGCCAGAGACGTCTCTGAGACAACCCGGAGACGTCTCGGCTGTCCCTGATCTGTTTTCTTCATCTCAAAAATTCTTCAATAAATCCTTAAAAATTATGGGAACATGCCTAGACAATTCTTAACAATATTTTTAATAAAACACATGAAATCCTCAATTAAATTGTTAAGATAAATGGAATTATACTCTAGTGTTTTGTATTCATCAAAATCCATTAGGGGGTCAACAATCTCCCCCTTTTTGATGATGACAAAACACTGAGTATATGCAAAATTCGAAATTTAAACATATACACAGTATTTGATCAGATGTACAAGTCTAATGTTTTGATTAGAGCTAGATACAATGTGCATAATTCAAAATAGTCAATTTTCAGTTCTATCCTTATGCATAAAATTGATCTTAATAGCTCTTAGGCAATTTTAGCATATCTACTGAATTTCAATCAAGTTAAAATGTAGATGGATGCTAAAGACAATTGAGAGCTAAGTTCCTTTTTGACTCCCCCTTTCTTTTCCAGAAGGGCAATTATCTTAAAGCCAATATTCTTCAATTTTAACTCTTCTAATTCAACTTTCGAGTATGATTGTAAATTTTGTATTTTGCATTTCATATATTGGTTCTACAAATGTGTTTTTCTACTCCCCCTTTTTGTCATCAACAATGAAGGGGACAAATTATCCTTAGGTGCTTAAAGCATACTTTCTAGTAAAATTCAGCATAGTACCATGAACCACTCAAGGGTATTCAAGTTATTGCTCCCCCTGTCCAAGTTATTTTTATTAATGAATTCAGTCATTCATACCACTCCCCCTTTGTTCTGGAATTCATTTCAGACTCCTCTTTTTGTTTAAAATAGTTACCACAAGATGTGCTCCCCCTGTTTTGTATGCATTCATAAATTGTGTCAAATTTGAGCACTTAAGGTATGTTATGAGATCTTTAAGGCACATCATAGAATCACATACACAGAGTCAGAAATGTACACAAGGTTTCAAAAGAAATTGTATGTCATTCATATATCATTGTAAACCTTTGAAGTCATTACAATGTTAAAAGAGGAGATCATTACAAGTATTCATTTCTAATACAAAAAGTGTTTCAAAATGAGCCTAGGGTTTACAAAAGAAGAACCCTAGATGTCTACAAAATGTCCCTCATCGGCGACGTTGCTCATAAGCCCTACAAGCTGCATCTATAAATGCATTGATGGAATCTAGTAATGTTTTGAACTGCTCTCCCTGGGACTGATGAAAGGCTGCCACTAGTGCAATTCAATGCTTGCCCTTTCAATTCTTCCTCGAAGTTGGGCAACCACAGTGCCCACATTACCTCCAGGGCTTGTCAGTTCTTGAAGGCTATTTGAAATGGTCCTCAAGCTGTCTTGTAACTCAATTGATCTGAAGGCTTGGGTGGCATTCACACTAACTAGTTCTTGCGCTGTAGCTTCTATCTGAGCTCTAATTTCCTTCAGCTCTTGTAGAATCCCTTCATGTGAGGCTCTGATGGGGGCCAACTCAGTAGAGATCATCGATCTCATCTCCTCCCTCATCTGCTGGCAAATTACAGATGCTAAAGTGCGCATCTGGTCTTCTGATAGGGAGTAGGGCCCACTGACTGGAGGAGGTGGTGGCATGTATGTGGAAGGTCCAGCTGAGCTGGAGGGTACATCAGGGAAGTCCATGTGGCTGAGTGGAGGAGAGTGGTGGTCAGGCTCCTGATGTGGGATCTCAGGCTCTAGGGTTTGAGCTTTTCTCTTTGGTACCTTGACCCATGACCCATCTACCTTGTGAAACTCCATTCTTCGCATTGTGCTCTCATTATAATAGTCGGTGTTTCTCAAGGGTTTTGCAGGCTCATTTTCTGGAATGGGTACTTTGAAATGTTTGAAGAGTAGGGTAAGGATCATCCCATAAGGTATGCTAAACCTAGAATACCTATGACATGTAGCAATGTAGTTCAACATAAGTCTAGGGAGGTTTAGGGGAATCCCTAGTAGGATGTGGTGCATGATAACTAGGTCTCGCTCCGAAACAAAATCGAAGCGGCCGGTTTTAGGAAATAAGACTCGGTTGACAATACTCAAAAGGAGTCTCATCTCGGCATTCAGGTCTTGGGAGTTAACCACATCGAGAGGGCCGCAGTCCTCTCGTCCTAAAAGCAAGTTTAGGGCTATTTCCCTTTGGGGATGTGAGGTCGGAGCCTCACCGTCTTTAGGAATTTGCAAGACACTAGATAGGACATCCTCATTAATTTCTACCAATGTCCCCCAGACATATGCAGTGTACCCTAAGTCCCCTAAGGCCATATTGCTAAATAGTTCTCTAACTAGGCCGGGGTAGGTCGATGTATTGAGGGTACAAAGGTGTTCCCAACCTTGGGCACGGAGTCTCTCTCCAATAGAGAACCCCTCACTATCTAGAAAATGAAAATCTATGTACCTTCCAGTGGTTACTGTGCGATTCGCACAGGAAATGGTCGCGGTTGGCGGAGCAACCGGAGGAGACGACGCGGAAGGCTCTTCCCTCCGTTCCTCACCGTCGGTCGCTGTCCTAGGACGCCTCCCACCAGTCCTCCTAGCTCTTTTAGGTGCCATTGAATGGAAAACCGAGGAAAATGAGGAGAAAGAGGCGAGGGTTTGTGTTGGAGAGAAAATGGAGGCTAGGGTTTTTGTTTTTGTCGGGGATGAAAGGGATAGCTCGGGTCGGCTCGAGCTGTTTCGACCTATTTTAAAAACCCTCGTTCGGTCCCCGAGACGTCTCCGTGACTGATGCGAGACGTCTCGCCGGGGGGACGTCTCTGCGATTTGCCAGAGACGTCTCCGGCACTGAAAAATTTCAGACTGATTTGTAACCTTTTCCCAATTTATTTTATTTAACCACATTAATCAACATGATTTCTTTTGGTGAATACAGAGTGAGTTTGTTTGTGATCCTCCCCCTTAATAATACATCCTATAGAGGTTTGATAATGATTTTTGAATTATTAATGTTGAAATGAGGAATGTTTGACCAAATTTCGAATACCTATGAAATAGGCTCTGAAAATATCTCTATGAAGAGTCCAAGGGAGGGTAACCATCCTCCGGA
The DNA here is from genome assembly GCF_009389715.1 of Phoenix dactylifera. Taxonomy (NCBI): domain Eukaryota; kingdom Viridiplantae; phylum Streptophyta; class Magnoliopsida; order Arecales; family Arecaceae; genus Phoenix; species Phoenix dactylifera. Next base: position 33,522 of record NW_024068518.1, on the reverse strand, counting down.
AAGTCAAACAGTTCGTCATTTAGCTTAGATGGATTCATGCTTTCACTTATGTTGACCTTGAGGTGGATTACTAGCTTGAGTAGCAAAGCATTGCAATACAAGTTGAATTTATTTGCTAGGATCATACAAGCTCAAAGCATTCCTTAAGAAGTTGAACCTATCTTTACAAAGGGGCTTTGTAAAGATATCGGCCAATTGATTTTCAGTACATACATATTCAATCATCACATCATTTTTCAGCACATGATCCCTAATAAAGTGATGCCTAATTTCTATATGCTTTGATTTAGAGTGTTGGACAGGATTTTTTGTTAAATTGATTGCACTTGTATTATCACATTTAATTGGTATGTTGTCCATTTTGATACCGAAGTCTTCAAGTTGTTGCTTAATCCAAAGAACTTGGGCACAACAGCTTCCAGCTGCTATGTACTCAGCCTCAGCTGTGGACAAGGCAACTGAATTTTGTTTCTTGCTAAACCAAGAAACCAAATTAGCACCCAAGAATTGACATGTGCCACTTGTGCTTTTTCTGTCGAGTTTGCACCCGGCAAAATCAGCATCGGAATAAGCAATTAAATTTATGTCAGATTGTTTAGAATACCATAAGCCTACATTAGATGTCCCTACTAGATATCTAAAAATTCTTTTAACAGCTTGCAGGTGTGATTCCTTAGGACATGCTTGGTATCTAGCACACATACAAACACTGAATAATATATCTGGTCTACTAGCAGTAAGGTAAAGTAAAGAGCCTATCATACCTCTGTACAATTTGCAGTCTATACTTTTACCTTTTTCATCTTTGTCAAGCTTGCAACTTGAGCCCATGGGTGTGCTGATTTTCTTTGCATCCTTCATCTTGAATTTTTCCAACATTTCCTTGATATATTTGGACTGACTGATGAAGATGCCTTCCTCTGATTGTTTTATTTGTAGCCCAAGGAAGAAGTTAAGCTCACCCATCATGCTCATTTCAAATTCTCCCTGCATAAGCTTGGCAAACTCTTGACAAAGGCTATCATTAGTAGCACCAAAAATTATATCATCCACATAAATTTGTACAAGCAATAAGTCATTTCCTTTTCTTTTAATGAAGAAGGTTTTGTCTACATTTCCTCTCTTAAATTTATTTTCAATTAGAAAATTACTTAATCTTTCATACCATGCTCTAGGGGCTTGCTTAAGTCCATACAATGCTTTATGCAATTTATAAACGTAATCTGGATGTAAGTAGTTTTCAAAGCCTGGAGGTTGTCCTACATAAACTTCCTCCATTATATAACCATTTAAAAATGGACTTTTTACATCCATTTGATAGAGTTTAAAATCCATGAAGCATGCATATGCCAAAAGTAGTCTAATAGCCTCTAACCTAGCAACTGGAGCAAAAGTTTCATCAAAATCTATTCCTTCCTCCTGATTATATCCTTTGGCCACTAGCCTAGCTTTGTTTCTTATTACTATTCCATCTTCATCTAGTTTATTTCTATATACCCATTTGGTGCCTATAATTGAAACATTAGGGGGTCTTTTCATTAGAGTCCAAACTTCATTTCTTTCAAATTGGTTTAATTCCTCTTGCATAGCATTCATCCAATTATCATCTTTTTCGGCTTCTTCTAGTGATTTAGGCTCTATTTGTGAAACGAAAGCAAGATAATTACTAATATTTCTTAGAGAGGATCTTGTCCTTACCCCTTGCGAAGGATCACCAAGGATTAGATCCCTTGAATGACCATGTGCATACCTCCATTCCTTAGGAAGATCTTGATTTCTTGCTTGGGGTTGATCTTCTTCATCTTGCTGAATTGTATCTTCTTTGACTTCATCTTCAAGTTGCTTGTCTTGTATGGAGAATTCCTTCATTCTGTCTTCAAGTATACCTGCATCACTATCTTCTTCTTTTCTAGAAGAATCTCCATTAGTTTCATCAAAAACAACATGAATGGATTCTTCAACAACGAGAGTTCTCTTGTTGAAGACCCTGTATGCTCTACTAGATGAGGAATAACCTAAGAAGATCCCCTCATCTGATTTAGCACTAAATTTGCTTAGATTGTCCTTTCCATTGTTTAAAATAAAGCATCGACAACCGAAAACATGAAAATAACTTATGTTTGGTTTCTTACTTTTTATCAACTCATAAGGTGTTTTCTTTAAGATGGATCTAACTAAAGCACGGTTTAAAATATGACATGAAGTATTTATTGCTTCAGCCCAAAAGTACTTTGGTAGATCCGATTCGCACAACATGGTACGAGCCATATCTGCTAGTGTGCGATTCTTCCTTTCTACCACCCCATTTTGTTGGGGTGTCCTAGGTGCCGAGAAATTGTGATTGATACCATTTTCGTCACAAAACTTTTCAAACTACTGATTTTCAAACTCGGTACCATGATCACTCCTAATTGCTTTTAGTTTAAGATTGAGTTCATTTGAAACTCTATTATGAAACTTGATAAAAGCGGAAAAGGACTCATCTTTATGTGCAAGAAATGAAACCCATGTAAAACGTGAAAAATCATCAACAATTACAAGACCAAATTTCTTACCCCCTAGACTAGCAGTTCTAGTGGGTCCAAACAAATCCATGTGAATTAGTTCTAGGGGTTTTGATGTTGAGACTATGTTCTTAGACTTGAAAGAACTTCTTGTTTGTTTCCCTAATTGACATGCAGCACAAATTTTATTCTTTTCAAAGTCAATTTTTGGTAATCCTTTGACTAGATCTTTTGTAATCAATTTAGAAATTAAATCCATGCTAGCATGTCCTAACCTACGATGCCATAACCAACTAGTCTCATTGACTTTGGGATCCATGGCTACAAGACATTGGCCATCCTTCATGGTGAGATCATCAAGATCTACCATGTAAACATTTCCATGCCTATGTCCTGTGAGTATGATCTCATTGTCAATTGGACTACTAATTATGCATAGTGATGATTCAAATGACACTTTAAAGCCCTTGTCACAAAATTGACTTATACTTAATAAATTATGTTTTAGTCCATTAACTAACAATACATTGTCAATAAAAGAGGAGGGTGATATGGAGATTTTACCAACACCAATTATTTGACCTTTAGCATTGTCTCCAAATGTGACTACTCCTCCTTCTTTTGATTTCAAGGTGACAAAAAGACTCTTGTCACCGGTCATATGCCTTGAGCAACCACTATCAAGATACCACATTCTCTTTTTATTCCCGGCTGTAAGGCATACCTGCAAAATGATCATGTGAAGCTCTTAGGTACCCAAGTTTTCTTGGGTCCTTCGTGGTTAGTGTAGTTGGTTCCCTTAGGCACCCATACTTTAGTTATGTTTTTAGCTTTTACAAGTGTACTCTTGTTAGTTTGGATCTTTCTTTGAATACAAAAGTAGGCTTTATGTCCACTTTTTCCACAATGAAAGCATGTAGGTTTTTCAGTTTTGACATCTTTTGCTTTCACAAAGAAATTCTTTAGATACTTTTGTTGCTTGTTAGTTTTATATCCTAATCCGGCTTTATTAAAAACAGCTCTTTGATTTGAAAGAATAAGATTTAATTTTTCAGAGCTTTGTGTAAATTTTTCAATAATTGGTTTGTACTTATGTACCTCATTCTTAAGATTCAAATTTTCTTTAACTAGTTCTTCCTTATCCTTTTCAAGGGATTCAACATTTTGTGCAAGTGAGGTATTATTATTGAGTAGAGATTTAACTTTTAGATTCAATTCCTTAATTAGTATTTTTGCCGTTTCATTTTCAATGCTAAGTTTTGAATTTTTATTTTCTAGATCAATGGTGTTAACATTTTCAACGCTCTCTTTCTCAATCAATAGTTTTTTAATATCATCCTTTAGTTTTAGATTGGAGGCTTTTAATTCTTTATTCTTTGCTCCTAACATACTACAATCACTCATAAGTTCTTGAAAAGCTTCATACAATTCTTCTAAAGTAAAATTTATAGTTGAGTTTTGACATACCTCGTCGTCTTCGAACGCCATGAAGCACAAATTGGCGGTCTCTTCCTTCTCTTCCTTGGAGGAGGATGTGTCACTATCGTCCCAAGTTGCCTTTAATGCCTTCTTCTTCTTCTTCCCAAAGTACTTCTTTTGTTGAGGGCATTCGGAACGAATGTGTCCCGGTCTCTTGCAATCATAGCATATGATTGGGTCTCTTTCTTTTTCTTTTTCTTTTTCCCAATCATTTCTCCCTCCAAACTTTTTCCTTGGGAAGGGTTTCTTTCTTCTCATGAATTTCTTAAACTTCCTCACTATCAAACCCAAATCCTCATCTTCGCTTTCTTCTTCGCTCTCACTACTTTCTTCTTCACACACACTCGAAGTGGCCTTGAGTGCGATTGTCCTTTTCTTTGGCAACTCTTCTTCATGTTGCTTCATTGTGAGCTCATGCGTCATCAATGAGCCCAATAGTTGTTCTAGTCCCAAAGTGTTGAGGTCTTTGGCTTCTACGACCGCCATGACCTTTGCTTCCCATGCTTTCGGCAAAGACCTGAGAATTTTACTCACAAGTTCCGGATTAGTATAAGATTTACCCAAACTCTTTAGACCATTAATTATATCGGTGAAGCGTGTAAACATGCATGTGATGGTTTCATTAGGTTCCATCTTAAATAGCTCATATTTGTGAACTAGAATGTTCACTTTAGATTCTTTGACTTGATTTGTACCCTCGTGGGTAACTTCAAGTCTATCCCATATTTCCTTGGCGGAAGTACAGGTTGAAACTCTATTGAACTCATTCACATCTAGAGCACAAAATAATGAGTTCATGGCTCTAGAGTTGAGTTGAACCATCCTATTATCATTCTCATCCCAATCCTCCTCAGGTTTGGGAACTTGAATGCCATTCACCATGTGTGATGGCTCTTGTGGTCCCTTAACTATAACCCTCCACAAGGCATAATCTTGTGCTTGAATAAAGATCCTCATCCTAGTCTTCCAATAGGTATAATTTGTCCCATTGAAGAGTGGAGGTCTATTAGTTGCCTGCCCCTCAGCAGGAACATTGTTGAAGGGTGTTGCCATCTAGATCTTTAGCTAAGACGGTTAGGTCTTCAAGAAATATACAGAGCACCCGCTCTGATATCACTTGTTGCCCAGAGATGGTCACCCAAGAGGGGGGTGAATTGGGTGTTTTAAAACTTTTTGTCTAATTAAAAATAAAACACACAAATGTATGAGCTAAAGTAAAAATAAAGGTATGAAAACAGACAATCGCAAACACAAGCTTTTATAGTGGTTCGGAGCTTCCACTGCTCCTACATCCACTCCCCAAAGCACCTTTGGGAATTTCCACTATAATCCAAGATTACAGTACGGTAGTTTTGCGAGTTCACTACCCAACTCGTTGTTTTACACCGGGCTAACAACGAACCCTAAAACCCCCAATTTCACCTAGGCTTGGGACGCCTTTCCCTTGTTCCAAGTCCCTTGACTGGAACAAGCACAATAAAGAAAAGTTTTACAGGGATTTAAAAGCTCTAAATAAGCAAATATAACAATGATAAACAATGAAACCCGGAAGAACCCTTTTTGCCGTTGGAAGCGTGGGAAATGGTGGTTCTTCCGATGTGGATCGCGTTGGCTTGATTGTGAGCTTTGAATGCCGAACGGGAGAGAGTAGTTGAGCACGAAATCAGTTGGGAAACTTGAAGGCACTTGATTTCTTCACTTGAATGCACTAACTCCCTTGAACCTCTTTTTCTTTCTTCTCTCTTGAATGATCTTGTGTTGGGTTGGTGAGAAGTTTTTGGAAAGCACTTAAGAGCTCCCTTTTATAGCCCAAAAAGCAAATATAACCGTTAGAGATAAAGTTAAAGAGATTTGAAATTCAAACCAAACCTGCAAAAGTTGTCAGTTGCGTCCCAGGTGCTCCGGAGACGTCTCCGCTTCATTGCGAGACGTCTCGGCTGTAAGATTTTACTTTTGACGATGTTTGGGGTCGACTCGGCGCTTTACGGGGGCGACTCCGATGATGAACGGTTTGAATCCTTGTTTTTCTGTTTTTCTGAAAGGGTCGCCTCGGCGCTTTACGGGGACGTCTCGGCTTGTTTGCGCTTTTTGCATGGGGACGACTCCGCTGCCTTGGGGACGACTCCGCCGTTATATCTCCGAAAAACAAGTCTTCTGGAATTCTCTGAGAGAGTCGACTCCGCTCTTTCAGGGGACGTCTCCGCTGCCTTATCACCGAAAAAGACATCCTCTGGAAAACCCTGAGAGAGTCGACTCCGCTACCTCGGGGACGACTCGGGCAGTCTGCTTTTTACTCGCGGGGACGACTCCGCGTACTGTGGAGACGACTCGCGCGTATCACTTGAAATCAGCCTTTCTGCCGCCACTGAGAGAGTCGACTCCGACCCTGCGAGACGCCTCGCCAGGTGCCGGGGACGTCTCCCGACGTGCCAGCTCTTCCTGTTTGTGCCAGAGACGTCTCTGAGACAACCCGGAGACGTCTCGGCTGTCCCTGATCTGTTTTCTTCATCTCAAAAATTCTTCAATAAATCCTTAAAAATTATGGGAACATGCCTAGACAATTCTTAACAATATTTTTAATAAAACACATGAAATCCTCAATTAAATTGTTAAGATAAATGGAATTATACTCTAGTGTTTTGTATTCATCAAAATCCATTAGGGGGTCAACAAATTCCTCTTCCAATGGCCGTCCATGATGCAATGGAAACACTTTTCCTTGCAATTGGCCTTTTTCTTGGAACTTCCTTACTTGATGTTTTTTTAGTCTTCTGCTTCTTCGCAGGCTTCTTCTTCTTCCAAATAGACTCTCTCTTGAAAGTAGAAACCAACTTGACAGCGAAAACGATGCCCCTTGAACTTCTTCAAGGTCCCTAAGGTAGTAACCAATTTATTTAACAATTCTATTTTAGTGCATACAACCTTGTTCATATGGTAGTTTACTATAAACTATTCATATGAAGCTGGAAGGGATTGCGGGATCAAATCCATTTGCAATTCCTTGTGCATGGTCATGCCAAGCTTCTCAAGCTTCTCTAAGTCCTTTATCATGGTCAAACCATGATCATGGACAAACTGCCCATCGTGCATCTTGGCTTTGAAGAGCCTCTTGGACACTTCAAACCGAGCTGCGTGACTCTGATCACCATACAACTCTTGCAGGTGAATTAATATGTCCCTGGCAGTCTTCATGTGACTCTTCCTCACACTCCCCTGGTGGAAAAATGGAAATCCCACACGACTAGGGTTTCTAGTGGGTACTGCGGTCCCACCGATTTACATGCCACCTCACCTAACAGTTATTGGTGACACATAGATTGATGAATATACAACTCTTGTACAATGCTTCTCAAGCATGTTGCAGTGTAACTTGGTCTCTAAGCCATGAAAACCTCACCTAACAGTTATTGGTCCCATTTCTTAGTTAAGTCAGACCCACCGTATAACCGTAGGAATAAAGTCGTCATTGGGTCCTCACCTAACAGTTATTGGTGCCCAACCCCACCTTTACCCTACAACATCTCATGTCTATAGAGAGGTCCAGCCCTCCGATGCAACTTGACCACTGCGTCCAGCCGAGACAAATCAACATCAGAAAGGCCTTAGCAGCTCTACTACAGTGGAAGACCTATTGACTTAATATTGGTTAATCAGGTCTTAGTGTTTGCAACCTTGAGCTCTTCATAAGAGGTAATCGAACAATTGGCCAGGTAAGCAGGTGGGAGGCTCCCCTTACTCAGAGAGTAAGGTCCTAATTAAGTAACCACCTTTCATGCTTTCCTAGACACCAATTAGATCAATTAATCTAATATGACTTGCTCATGTTGGTTCACTCTCGACTTGATTGAGGAGGTTTTAATTTAGGTCTCAATTGGGTTTGCTACATCACATGTAAACCTATCTACCCGGCTTTCATTCACATCACATGCAAACGGCACATCACAGGCAGTTATAATCGCAGCAATAATTAAAGCTAAACTTTAAATGGGTGATGATCATGGATTCTAATTAGGTCGTATTACAAGCACATGCACGTCAATCGATCAATTGGTCTTCAACTCTTGAATTGGTTCCAAGCCTCCTTGATTCGATCCTTGACCAACTCTTGATCCAATCGCCATCAACCGCTTAGACCCCTGTTCATCTCATGCCTTGTCTTCAAATTGATCGTTGACGTACATCACATCACAGAAATACAATCAGATGTAAAATAAAAATAATAATAAATTACATCTTCTTTTAGGAGGCACGCAGGCCTCTCAAAACATCAAATAAGATGCATGCAAGCATCTGAAAAATTACATGACATTGCAGATCACATCGCAGGTCTTTATATTTAATACCAAAAGGGTTTGAATCCTATGATCATCACCACATGCAGCAATTATAATTTTCAGATCTAAAAACTAACTGATTATCTCATGACATAGGTTGCTGATCATGCTAATCATGATTCCAAACTTTGTAATCTCATTAACAATGCAATTAGAATCATCATCTTATCACATAAAAATCAGCATGCAAAAATCAGCACCCTAGAAAAAATCTGCATGCAGAAAATTTTCAGCATGCATAATCTTTCAATTTTCAGATCTAATAAGCCTATTAATAATTAATCCTTACCTTAATCTACGAAGCCTAGGCTCTGATACCACTGTTAGAAAACCCCGATCATACCGCTGAAATTCAAAAAAAAATTCAGATGCAGCGGAAGAGGCATGCGCGGGATCAACCGTTCATCGCATGAACGTTGTTCAAAAACCGTTCGTAGATAGATAAGGATTAAAAACCTTTTAAAAATATTTAGAAGATCAGATCTTCACCTTGTGTGGGTAGATGATCACCGCAAACTGAAGTTCGTGGTTTAGGATGAAGGTTCGCTTGAAGCCGTTCAAGTGCCCGGCCTCTACGGGTATTCACACGAAGCAGAGGACCGATCCAATCGCTCTAATCTCCCCGGGGTGCTAGCTCCCTTGCAGAGATTGGTTTTGATGGCTAATCACCTCCCTTTCTTTCAACTCTTGAATGTTAGAGGGAGGAGGAAGAAGATGGAACAACCAAGGAAGAAGATCACCAAGCTTTGCAGCCTTTATCTTTTCCCTGCGTTGGAAGAAGGAAAGGTGGAGGAAGGGAGCCGCCAACACCACCTTTGTTCTTCTCCTTGCTTGCGGCTGAAACAAGGAGAGGGGAGAGGGAGGCCACGGCTGCAAGGAGGAGAGCATCACATACCTTAGGGCGTCAGCCCCCTTTCACCTCCTTATAAAGCATCTAGGGCTCCTACAAGTTAGGAGCCCTAGACCTTTTTCCAAGAGGGGCGCCGGCCCCTCTTGTGTTGCCGCACCAATGAAGCAAAGGAGGAGGGGCTTGAGCCCCTCCTGTTGGAAACCCGCACACGCCGCTGATATTTCAAAAATTAAATCAGATGGCAGCGGAAGAGGCATGTGCGGGATCGACGTTCATCGCATGAACGTTGTTTCGAGATCTTTCGTAATTAGGTAAGAATTAAAACCTTTAAAACTATTAGGAAGATCAGATCTTCACCTTGCGCGGGTAGATGATCACCGCAAATCTGAATTCGTGGTTTTTGGAAGAGGGTTCGCTTGAAGCCGTTCAAACGTCCGGCCTCTACGGGTATCCACACGAAGCAGGATCCGATCCAAGCTCTCTATCTCACCGGGGTGCTAGCTCCCTTGCAGAGATAGCTTTGATGGCTGATGTCCTCTCTTTCAATCAACTCTTGATTGCACTTGAGAGGAGGAAGAAGAAGGATGAAGATGGGAAGAAGATCAAAAGCCCCTGCAGCCTTCTTCTCTTTTCATGCGTTGGAGCCAAGGAAGAAGACCAAGAGGAGGGAGACGCCTCCTCTTCTTTTCCCTTTGCTGATGGCGGCTGAACCAAGGGAGGAGAGGGAGAGGGTGGCCACGTGATGGAGAGGAGGGGGATTCCTATATCCATCAGGTCAGCCCCCAAGAGTCCTCCTTTTATAACATCTAGGGCTCCTACAAGTTAGGAGCCCTTGATGTATTACCAAGAGGGGCGCCGGCCCCTCTTGTTGCCGCACCAAGAGATCCAAGGAGGAGGGGCGTGAGCCCCTCCCTCTCATGTTGCCCTAATCCTCATCTAATGAGGATTGGGAGGCCCTAATGTGGTTTAGCCTTAATCCAATTAGGCTTAGCCCAAGGGTGAACCAATTTGGATCCAATCTAGGCTAGTCCTAATCCAATTAGGACTTGAATGAACCATGACTCAATTGAACTCTTCAATCCTAATCCAATTAGGAGTCATGTTGATTCATTAGATTAATAATTAATTTAGACTTAAGGAATCCTAATCCAATTAGGATGTATTTAATTTTAGTCCTAATCTAATTAGGACTTTATTTGAATCCGAAGTCCTAATCCAATTAGAATTTCTAGGAATCCTACTCCAAGTAGGAATCCAATTTTAATTCAAAATTCCTAATCTCATTAGGATTGTAGGAATCCTATTCTAAGTAGGAATCCCAGTCCTACTCCAACTAGGATTCCCAGTCCTAATCCAATTAGGACTCTAGGAATCCTACCCGAAGTAGGATTTGTGTTTAAGTCCAATTAATTAATTCCCTTTGTTCCTTCTTCAACTTCTTATCAATCAAATTGATTACTTGTGATTCCTAATCACGATTTCAACCATCGGATCGATCAATACTTCTAGTGAGTGTGACCCCATAGGTTCTATTCTGACTGGTAGTGAGATATATTGTGATCTCTATCTCAATATCATTGAAAACTCCTTTCAATGGGTTGGAACGATTCCAACTCAACTCGTTAGGGTTTATCGATCATCAAGATAATCCCTATGAGTCCCACCATCCACCAGTGACACCTAGCAGCATGTAGTGGCTACCCAGCAGAATGGAATGATGAACCTCTAGGTGCAGTTAACGTGTGATACAGTCCTACTATCGTGGATCCCTACAGGACGGAGGTCATGGACAACTCGTCAAACCCCATCGTCTGTCATATGTCAAGATTTATTTGACTTGAGTTCGATAGTGGAAAACTCTTTTTCCACTTTATATTACTGCCCTGGCCAAGGTCTTAGAACTCAGTCTAACAAATCACATAGGATCACTCCTCTTCTATCAAGGTCGATAGATTCCTTATAGGTGCATACCCTACTCCTACAGTGAACTTACTGCAGCCAATCTACACTGCATGGACCCATATGGCTAGAGACCATGTATGTGTGCAGTCAAACTACAATAACCTCACTGTGAGTAGCCGAAGCACCGCAGGTCAAAGGACCAGTCACACTACTGCAACATCAAGCAAGTCACTGACGAGTGGATAGACATCCAAGTGACTTCTTGTCTTGGTCACGCTCAGTACCCTTGTTCTCTAACAAGCACCTGCACTATCACTTCAGTGTCCCTACACTGTGGACTCAAGTCTCGTCCATCCAGAAGAAAAGTGATCTGTGCACTGATCGGATCGATCACCGTCCTCGTGATGATCCATTGATCAGGAGCATTTAGAAATTAATCACCAATGATACATGGCTCAAATTCTCAACTCTTGAGAATATGTATCATCATCTTATTAATTTCTTGGACGATTCATAGACACATAAACAATATGAATGAAAAGATGCCTTTTATTTATTCAATAATAAATAGTTAAGTACAAAATTATGTCCCTAGAATCAACAATGTGTCAGCCAAATTGGCTTCTAGGGCATACATCTAACAATCTCCCACTTGCACTAAAGCCAATTGGTCATATATCTTAGGCCCATCTTCTCAAGGTGGGCTTCAGTCTTTTGCTGACTCAGCTGCTTAGTGAACGGGTCTGCCACGTTATCCGCGGAGTCTACTCTCTGCACCTCTACATCATAGTCGCGTATGAAATGGAAGCGCCGCTCTATGTGCTTGGACTTCTGATGAGACCATGGCTCCATAGCTAGTGCTATGGTGCCAATGTTATCGCAGTAAAGTGTTATGGCATCTAATGACATTACACCTAACTCTGCAATTAACTTTTAATCAGAAGATTTCCACTGCACCCTTAGATACGGCTTAACATTCAGCTTCTAAGGTAGAATCTATAATGATCGGTGGTTTGGAACTCTTCCAATTTACTGAACCACAATTGCACATATTCTGATGTAGACTTTCTATCATCAATATGTGTGCATCCTTCTACCTTCAACTCTGATCTTCTCCCAAAGACCAAGAACATGTCCTTAGTTCTTCTCAAGTACTTAAGACTGTTCTTCACAGCTATCCAGTGCTTCTTGCCTGGATCCGACTGATATCTGCTTGTGACACTCACAGCAAGAGCTATATCAGGTCGTGTACACAGCATGGCATACATGAGGCTTTCTATTGTCGATGCATAGGGAATCTTGCTCATGCGTTGAATCTCTTCAGATGTGTTGGGGCACATTTTCTTGGTGAGATGAATTCCATGCCTAAGGGGTAAGAGACCCCTCTTGGAGTTTTCCATGCTGAACCTCTTCAGCACCTCCTCTATGTACATCTTCTGTGAAAGGCCAAGCATCCTTTTAGATCTATCTCTATAGACCTTTATTCCCAAAATATAGGATGCTTCCCCAAGGTCTTTCATGGAGAATTCTTTTGACAACCAGACCTTGACCGAGGTTAGCATGGGAATATCATTCCCTATCAGTAGGATGTCGTCCACGTACAGTACGAGAAATACGACAGCGCTCCCACTAACCTTTTTACATGGTTCCTCTTCGTTTTTGATGAAATCAAACATTTTGATTGCGTCATTGAAACGAGTGTTCCAACTCCGAGATGCTTGCTTTAGTCCATAGATGGACCTTTGCAGCTTGCAGACCTTGTGATCTCCATCACTGGAAATGAAACCCAAAGGCTGTTCCATATAGATATCTTCATCAAGATATCCATTCAGGAAAGCAGTTTCTCGGAATCGATATCAGATATCGCCTCGTTGTAGGTTTGGGATCCTGTATGCGATCCCTATCTCCCACTAGGAACATTTTCTCGGTATCCTCTTCTAGTATACCTAAGTATCTATCAGGAGGATGGGAGACCCTACTAGATCTACGAGGTGGTCGAGGGACATCGTGTACTGGCTCTGTATGAATGGGTTCAATAGGATCCATGACTCGTTGCTTTTCAGAGACTTTCTCTTCAAGCTCAATTTTCCTCCCACTGCCTCTATCAAGGATAAACTGATTTTCCAAGAAGATGGCATGACGGCTCACAAACACATTGTGATCCTCTGAGACGTAAAAATTGTATCCTAATGACTCTTTAGGATATCCTATAAAACGAGCACTTATGGTCCTAGCCTCTAATTTGTCCGCCTGTAGTCTCTTGACGTGGGCCGGACATCCCCAAATCTTGAGATGACTCAGACTTGGTTTCTTACCATGCCATATCTCATACGGTGTGGTGGGAACGGATTTAGAGGGAACTCTATTCAATAAATAAATCACTGTGAGTAAGGCATCTCTCCAAAGGAACATAGGTAAATCAGTGAAGCTCATCATGGACCTGACCATGTCCAACAGGGTCCGATTCCTCCTCTCTGACACCCCGTTGAGTTGAGGTGTACCCGGAGGTGTCCATTGTGAGACTATGCCGTTTTCTTTGAGATAGTCCCGGAATTCCCCACTAAGGTATTCTCCTCCTCGATCTGATCGAAGAGCCTTAAGAGGTTTTCCAGTTTGTTTTTCTACTTCATTCTTGAACTCTTTGAACTTTTCAAAAGATTCAGACTTGTGTCTCATAAGATACACATACCCATACCATGAATAATCATCGGTAAAGGTAATGAAGTAAGAATAACGTCCCCTTGTTAGCACATCGAATGGGCCACATACATCTGTATGTATTAGGGTAAGTATTTCAGTGGTCCTCTTTCCATGTCCTACAAAGGGCAGTCTAGCCATTTTTTTTTGAAGACAGGATTCGCAAACTGGATATGACTCGGAAGTCAATGAGCCGAGAAGCCCATCTTTATCCATTTTGTTCATCCTATCCTCTCCAATATGGCCAAGTTTGAGGTGCCACAAATATCTTTGGTTTATCTCATCTCTGGATCTTTTGGATCCTTTGGCATTCACTTCTTGCTCGGTAACATTCACAGATACATCCATATGTAAATGATAGAGACTGTCAATCATAAAACCACGTGCAACTATTTTATTTCTTAAATAAATAGAACAGCAGTCTTTGTCAAATGTAAAAACATGACCTTCCTGTGCTAGACATGAAACAGAAATCAAATTTCTGCTAGCAGCAGGTACATAATAGCAGTCTCTAAGTAATAAACTAAATCCAGACGGTAGTCGCAGATGGTAGGTGCCCACAGCCACAGCAGCAACTTTTGCCCCGTTGCCAACCCGAAGGGTTACCGCACCTTCCGCCAGCCTTCTACTTTCCTTTAGACCCTGCATGGTAGTGCACAAATGAGCACTAGAACCAGAATCTATAACCCAACTAGAAGTAGAAGAAACCGTTAGATTAGTTTCAATTATGAGCAAGTCTATGCCTTCTGAAGGTGTGTCACCTTTCTTGTTCTTCAGGCTCTCGAGGTATGAAGGACAGTTTCTCTTCCAGTGGCCTTCGACATTGCAGTGAAAACATTTTTCTTTGTCGTTAGCCTTTTTTCTTTTGAACTTCCTTCTTTGGCTTCTTGTCTTTCTTCTGCTTCTTAGCAGGCTTCTTTTTCTTTCAAGTAGACTTTCTCTTGGAACCAGAAGTCAACTCAGCAGCAAGGACATTGCCCCTTGAACCTTTCAAGGCTCCCTCAGCAGTTACCAACATATTGATTAGTTCAGTCTTAGTGCATTCAATCTTATTCATGTGGTAGTTTACTATAAACTGACCAAATGAATCAGGAAGTGACTGTAGGATCAAATCCACTTGTAATTCCTTGTGCATGTCCATACCGAGCTTCTCAAGCTCTTCTAGGTCCTTGATCATAGTCAGACCGTGATCATGGACAGACTGCCCTTCGCGCATTTTTGTCTTGAAGAGCCTCTTGGACACTTCAAAACGAGCTGTGCGACTCTGCTCACCATACAACTCTTGCAGGTGTGCCAGTATGTCCCTAGCAGTCTTCATATTTTCATGTTGGCATTGGAGTTCATTTGACATGGATGCCATCATATAGCATTTTACTCTAATGTCATCATCCAACCACTTTTTATGCATCTCACGCTGAACATCAGTAGGACGTGTTGGTAGTGTGGGGATATCTGAATCGAGTATGTAGCCTATTTTCTCACAGTCCAAAACAATTTTGAGATTTCTAAGCCAGTCCTTGTAATTGGTTCCGGTCAGTCGGTTGGTCTCAAGAATACGGGTTAAAGGGTTTGAAGCTGACATTGTATCTGCAGAGAGTAAAGATTCTAGTTAGACTTTTGTACTTGATCCTAACCTGTTCTAAGGTCTTTTAGAACAAATGTAACTCCCACTATTTTCTCGAATTCCTCACACTCCCCAGGTAGGAAAACGGAAATCCCACACGACTAGGGTTTCTAGTGGGTACTGCGGTCCCACCGATTTACATGCCACCTCACCTAACAGTTATTGGTGACACATAGATGGATGAGTGTACAACTCTTGTACAATACTTCTCAAGCATGTTGCAGTGAAACTTGGTCTCTAAGCCATGAAGACCTCACCTAACAGTTATTGGTCCCATTTCTTAGTTAAGTCAGACCCACCGTATAACCGTAGGAATAAAGTCGTCATTGGGTCCTCACCTAACAGTTATTGGTGCCCAACCCCACCT
Source organism: Phoenix dactylifera (assembly GCF_009389715.1). Taxonomy (NCBI): domain Eukaryota; kingdom Viridiplantae; phylum Streptophyta; class Magnoliopsida; order Arecales; family Arecaceae; genus Phoenix; species Phoenix dactylifera. Next base: position 17,765 of record NW_024068518.1, on the reverse strand, counting down.
TTATCCTACAACATCTCATGTCTATAGAGAGGTTCAGCCCCCCGATGCAACTTGACCACTGTGTCCAGCCGAGACAAATCAACATCAGAAAGGCCTTAGCAGCTCTACTACAGTGGAAGACCTATTGACTTGATATTGGTTAATCAGGTCTTAGTGTTTGCAACTTGAGCCCTTCATAAGAGGTAATCGAACAATTGGCCAGGTAAGCAGGTGGGAGGCTCCCCTTACTCAGAGAGTAAGGTCCTAATTAAGTAACCACCTTTCATGCTTTCCTAGACACCAATTAGATCAATTAATCTAATATGACTTGCTCATGTCGGTTCACTCTCGACTTGATTGAGGAGGTTTTGATTTAGGTCTCAATTGGGTTTGCTACATCATATGTAAACCTATCTACCCGACTCGCATTCACATCACATGCAAACGGCACATCACAGGCAGTTATAATCGCAGCATCAAATAAAGCTAAACTTTAACTAGGTGATGATCATGGATTCTAATTAGGTCATATTACAAGCACATGCACATCAATCGATCAAGTGGTCTTCAACTCTTGAATTGGTTCCAAGCCTCCTTGATTCGATCCTTGATCAACTCTTGATCCCATCGCCATCAACCGCTTAGATCACCTTTCATCTCATGCCTTTGCTTCAACTTGATCGTTGATGTACATCACATCACAGAAATACAACCAGATGTAAAATAAAAATAAAAATAATTTACATCTCCTTTTAGGAGGCACGCAGGCCTCTCAAAACATCAAATAAGATGCATGCAAGCATCTGAAAAATTACATGACATCGTAGATCACATCGCAGGTCATTACATTTGATACCAAAAGGGTTTGAATCCTATGATCATCACCGTATGCAACAATTATAATTTTCAGATCTGAAAACTAACTGATTATATCATGACATAGGTCGCTGATCATGCTAATCATGATTCTAAACTTTGTAATCCCATTAACAATGCAATTAGAATTATCTTTTTATCACATAAAAATCAGCATGCAAAAAATCAGCACCCCTAAAAAATCTGCATGCAGAATTTTTCAGCATACATGATCATTCAATTTTCAGATCTAATAAGCCTTTAGATATTTAATTCTTGCCTTAATCTACAAAGCCTAGGCTCTGATACCACTGTTGGGAACCCGCACACGCCGCTGATATTTCAAAAATTAAATCAGATGGCAGCGGAAGAGGCATGTGCGGGATCGACGTTCATCGCATGAACGTTGTTTCGAGATCTTTCGTAATTAGGTAAGAATTAAAACCTTTAAAACTATTAGGAAGATCAGATCTTCACCTTGCGCGGGTAGATGATCACCGCAAATCTGAATTCGTGGTTTTTGGAAGAGGGTTCGCTTGAAGTCACCTTGCGCGGGTAGATGATCACCGCAAATCTGAATTCGTGGTTTTTGGAAGAGGGTTCGCTTGAAGCCGTTCAAACGTCCGGCCTCTACGGGTATCCACACGAAGCAGGATCCGATCCAAGCTCTCTATCTCACCGGGGTGCTAGCTCCCTTGCAGAGATAGCTTTGATGGCTGATGTCCTCTCTTTCAATCAACTCTTGATTGCACTTGAGAGGAGGAAGAAGAAGGATGAAGATGGGAAGAAGATCAAAAGCCCCTGCAGCCTTCTTCTCTTTTCATGCGTTGGAGCCAAGGAAGAAGACCAAGAGGAGGGAGACGCCTCCTCTTCTTTTCCCTTTGCTGATGGCGGCTGAACCAAGGGAGGAGAGGGAGAGGGTGGCCACGTGATGGAGAGGAGGGGGATTCCTATATCCATCAGGTCAGCCCCCAAGAGTCCTCCTTTTATAACATCTAGGGCTCCTACAAGTTAGGAGCCCTTGATGTATTACCAAGAGGGGCGCCGGCCCCTCTTGTTGCCGCACCAAGAGATCCAAGGAGGAGGGGCGTGAGCCCCTCCCTCTCATGTTGCCCTAATCCTCATCTAATGAGGATTGGGAGGCCCTAATGTGGTTTAGCCTTAATCCAATTAGGCTTAGCCCAAGGGTGAACCAATTTGGATCCAATCTAGGCTAGTCCTAATCCAATTAGGACTTGAATGAACCATGACTCAATTGAACTCTTCAATCCTAATCCAATTAGGAGTCATGTTGATTCATTAGATTAATAATTAATTTAGACTTAAGGAATCCTAATCCAATTAGGATGTATTTAATTTTAGTCCTAATCTAATTAGGACTTTATTTGAATCCGAAGTCCTAATCCAATTAGAATTTCTAGGAATCCTACTCCAAGTAGGAATCCAATTTTAATTCAAAATTCCTAATCTCATTAGGATTGTAGGAATCCTATTCTAAGTAGGAATTCCAGTCCTACTCCAACTAGGATTCCCAGTCCTAATCCAATTAGGACTCTAGGAATCCTACCCGAAGTAGGATTTGTGTTTAAGTCCAATTAATTAATTCCCTTTGTTCCTTCTTCAACTTCTTATCAATCAAATTGATTACTTGTGATTCCTAATCACGATTTCAACCATCGGCTCGATCAATACTTCTAGTGTGTGTGACCCCATAGGTTCTATTCTGACTGGTAGTGAGATATATTGTGATCTCTATCTCAATATCATTGAAAACTCCTTTCAATGGGTTGGAACGATTCCAACTCAACTCGTTAGGGTTTATCGATCATCAAGATAATCCCTATGAGTCCCACCATCCACCAGTGACACCTAGCAGCATGTAGTGGCTACCCAGCAGAATGGAATGATGAACCTCTAGGTGCAGTTAACGTGTGATACAGTCCTACTATCGTGGATCCCTACAGGACGGAGGTCATGAACAACTCGTCAAACCCCATCGTCTGTCATATGTCAAGATTTATTCGACTTGAGTTCGATAGTGGAAAACTCTTTTTCCACTTTATATTACTGCCCTGGCCAAGGTCTTAGAACTCAGTCTAACAAATCACATAGGATCACTCCTCTTCTATCAAGGTCGATAGATTCCTTATAGGTGCATACCCTACTCCTACAGTGAACTTACTGCAGCCAATCTACACTGCATGGACCCATATGGCTAGAGACCATGTATGTGTGCAGTCAAACTACAATAACCTCACTGTGAGTAGCCGAAGCACCGCAGGTCAAAGGACCAGTCACACTACTGCAACATCAAGCAAGTCACTGACGAGTGGATAGACATCCAAGTGACTTCTTGTCTTGGTCACGCTCAGTACCCTTGTTCTCTAACAAGCACCTGCACTATCACTTCAGTGTCCCTACACTGTGGACTCAAGTCTCGTCCATCCAGAAGAAAAGTGATCTGTGCACTGATCGGATCGATCATCGTCCTCGTGATGATCCATTGATCAGGAGCATTTAGAAATTAATCACCAATGATACATGGCTCAAATTCTCAACTCTTGAGAATATGTATCATCATCTTATTAATTTCTTGGACGATTCATAGACACATAAACAATATGAATGAAAAGATGCCTTTTATTTATTCAATAATAAATAGTCAAGTACAAAATTATGTCCCTAGAATCAACAATGTGTCAGCCAAATTGGCTTCTAGGGCATACATCTAACACCTCCTTCTTGTGTTGCCCTAATCCTCATCTAATGAGGATTGGGAGCCCCTAATGTGGTTTAGCCCTAATCCAATTAGGGTTTAACTAAATCATGAATCAATTGGGTTCAATCTATACTAGTCCTAATCCAATTAGAACTTGAGTGAACCATGACTCAATTGAACTTTTCAATCCTAACCCAATTAGGAGTCATGTTGATTCATTAGATTAATAATTAATTAGAACTTAAGAAACCCTAATCCAATTAGGACTTATTTAATTTTAGTCCTAATCCAATTAGGACTCTAATTTGAATCCGAAGTCCTAATCCGATTAGGACTCTAGGAATCCTACTCCAAGTAGGAATCCAAATTTAATTCAAAACTCCTAATCTAATTAGGATTATAGGAATCCTACTCCAAGTAGGAATCCTAGTCCTACTCTAAATAGGATTTCCAGTCCAAGTAGGATTCCTAGTCCTAATCCAATTAGGACTCTATGAATCCTACTCCAAGTAGGACACTTGTTTTAAGTCCAATTAATCAATTTCCTTTGTTCCTTCTTCAACTTATTATCAATCGAATTGATTAGTTGTGATTCCTAATCACGATTCAACCATCGGATCGGTCAATGCTTCTAGCGTGTGTGACCTCATAGGTTCTACTCTGACTGGTAGTGAGATATATTATGATCTCTATCACAATATCATTGAAAACTCTTTTCAATGGATTGGAACGATTCCAACTCTACTCATTAGGATTTATCGATCATCGAGATAATCCCTGTGAGTCCCACTATCCACCAGTGACACCTAGCAGCATGTAGTGGCTGCCCAGTAGAATAGAATGATGAACCTCTAGGTGCAGTTATCGTGTGATACAGTCCTACTATCGGAGATCCCTACAGTCCGGAGGTCATGGATAACTCGTCAAACCCCTTCGTCTGTCATATGTCAAGATTTATTTGACTCGAGTTAGATAGTGGAAAACTCTTTCTCCACTTTCTATTACTGCCCTGGCCAAGGTCTTAGAACTCAGTCTAACAAATCACATAGGATCACTCCTCTTCTATCAAGGTTGATAGATTTCATGTAAGTGCATACCCTACTCCTACAGTGAACTTAATGCAGCCAATCTACACTACAAGGACCCATATGACTAGAGACCATGTATACGTGTAGTCAAACTACAATAACCTCACTGTGAGTAGCTGAAGCACCGCAGGTCAAAGGACCAGTTATACTACTGCAACATCAAGCAAGTCACTGACGAGTGGATAGACATCCAAGTGACTTCTTGTCTTGGTCACGCTCAGTACCCTTGTTCTGTAACAAGCACCTGCACTATCACTTCAGTTTCCCTACACTGTGGACTCAAGTCTCGTCCATCCAGAAGGAAAGTGATCTGTGCACTGATCGGATCAATCACCATCCTCGTGATGATCCATTGATCAGGAGCATTTAAAAATTAATCACCAATGATACATGGCTCAAATTCTCAACTCTTGAGAATATGCATCATCATCTTATTAATTCCTTGGACGATTCATAGACACATAAATAATATGAATGAAAAGATGCCTTTTATTTATTCAATAATAAATAGTCAAGTACAAAATTATGTCCCTAGAATTAACAATGTGTCAGCCAGATTGGCTTCTAGGGCATACATCTAACAATCCGATCCATGATGAGCTTCACTGATTTACCTATGTTTCTTTGGGGAGATGCCTTACTTACCGCAATTTATCTACTGAATAGAGTTCCCTCTAAATCCGTTCCTACCACACCGTTTGAGATATGGCATGGTAAGAAACCAAGTCTTTGTCATCTCAAGATTTGGGGATGTCCGGCCCACGTCAAACGACTACAGACGGACAAGCTAGAGGCTAGGACTATAAATACTCGTTTTATAGTATATCCTAAGGAGTCATTAGGATATTATTTTTACGTCTCAGAGGATCACAATGTGTTTGTGAGCCGACATGCCATCTTCTTGGAAAAACAGTTTATCCTTGATAGAGGCAGTGGGAGGAAAATTAAGCTTGAAGAGAAAGTCTCTGAAAAGCAACGAGTCATGGATCCTATAGAACCCATTCATACAGAGCCAGTACACATTGTTCCTCCACCTCGCAGATCTAGTAGGGTCTCCCATCCTCCTGATAGATACTTAGGTATGCTTGAAGAGGATACTAAGGAAATGTTCCTCATGGGAGATAGGGAACACATAGAGGATCCCAAAACCTATGACGAGGCGATATCAGATATCGATTCCGACAAATGGCTGGAAGCTATGAAGTCAGAGTTAGACTCCATGCATTCAAACCAAGTCTGGACCTTAGTAGATCCACCAGAAGGTATTGTACCTATTGGATGTAAATGGATCTACAAAAGAAAGATAGGTTCAGATGGAAAGGTAGAGACCTATAAGGCAAAGCTAGTGGCGAAAGGGTATAGTCAGCGCGAAGGCATTGACTATCAGAAGACCTTTTTACCTGTAGCCATGCTAAAATCCATCCGAACATTGCTTGCCATTGCAGTATTTCATGATTATGAAATTTAGCAGATGGATGTAAAAACTGCTTTCCTGAATGGATATCTTGATGAAGATATCTATATGGAGCAGCCCTTGGGTTTCACTTCCAATGACGGAGATCACAAGATCTGCAAGCTGTAAAGGTCCATTTAAGAACTAAAGCAAGCATCTTGGAGTTGGAACGCTCATTTCAATGATGCAATCAAAACGTTTGATTTCATCAAAAATGAAGAGGAACCATGTGTTTAGAAGAAGGTTAGTAGGAGTGCTGTCGTGTTTCTCGTATTGTACGTGGACGACATTCTCTTGATAGGGAATGATATTCCCATGCTAACCTCGATCAAGGTCTGGTTGTCAAAAGAGTTCTCCATGAAAGATCTTGGGGAGGCATCCTATATTTTGGGGATAAAGGTCTATAGAGATAGATCCAAAAGGATGTTTGGCCTATCACAGAAGATGTACATAGAGAAAGTGCTAAAAAGGATCAGCATGGAAAACTCTAAAAGGGGTCTCTTATCCCTAAGGCATGGAATTCATCTCTACAAGAAGATATGCCCCAACACATCTGAAGAGATTCAACGCATGAGCAAGATCCCTTATGCATCGGCAATAGGAAGCCTCATGTATGCCATGCTGTGTACACGACCTGATATAGCCCTTGCTGTGAGTGTCACTAGCAGATATCAGTCGAATCCAGGTGAAGAGCACTTGACAGCTGTGAAGAATATTCTTAAGTACTTAAGAAGACTAAAGATTTATTCTTGGTCTATGGAGGAACATCAGAGTTAAAGGTAGAAGGGTACACAGATTCAGACTTCATGACTAATATTGATGATAGAAAGTCTACATTTGGATATGTGTTCTTGTGCAATGGTGGTACGGTGAATTGAAAAAGTTCTAAACAACCGATCATTGCTGATTCTACTATAGAAGCTAAATATATCGCCGCCTCTAAAGCTGCTAAAGAAGGCTTCTGGTTCAAAAAATTCATTACAGAATTGGATGTGATGTCATCAGATGCCATAATACTCTACTGCGATAATAATGGCGCCATAGCTCTTGCTAAGGAGCCAAGGTCTTATCCGAAGTCCAAGCACATAGAGCGGCGCTTTCACCTCATACGCGACTATGTTGAGAAGAAATATGTCGAGGTGTAGAGAGTAGACTCCGCGGACAACGTGGCGGACCCGTTCACTAAGCAGCTGAGTCAGCAAAAGACTAAAGCCCACCTTAAGAAGATGGGAATTAGATATATGACTGATTGGCTTTAGTGCAAGTGGGAGATTGTTAGATGTATAGCCTAGAAGCCAATCTGGCTAACACATTGTTAATTCTAGGACATAATTTTGTACTTGACTATTTATTATTGAATAAATAAAAAGGTATCTTTTTCATTCATATTATTTATGTGTCTATGAATCGTCCAAGAATTAATAAGATGATGATGCATATTCTTAAGAGTTAAGAATTTGAGCCATGCATCATTGGTGATTAATTTCTAAATGCTCCTGATCGATGGATCATCACGAGGATGGTGATCGATCCGAGGAGATCAGTACACACATTGCTTTCCTTGTGGATGGACGAGACTCGAGTCCACGGTGTGGCGACACTGAAGTAATAGTGCAGGTGCTTGTTAAAGAACAAGGGTACTGAGCATGACCAAGACAAGAAGTCACTTGGATGTCTATCCACTCGTCAGTGACTTGCTTGATGTTGCAGTAGTGTGACTGGTCCTTTGACCTGCGGTGCTTCGGCTACTCACGGTGAGGTTATTGTAGTTTTACTGCACATATACATGGTCTCTAGACATATGGGTCTATGCAGTTTAGATTGGCTGCAGTAGGTTCACTGTAGGAGTAGGGTATGCACCTATATGGAATCTATCGACCTTGGTAGATAAGGAGAGATCCTATGTGATTTATAAGACTGAGTTCATAAGACCTCGGCCGGGGCAGTATCCAAAGTGGAGAAAGAGTTTTCCACTCTCGAACTTAAGTCGAATAAATCTTGATATATGACAGACGATGGGGTTTGACGAGTTGTCCATGACCTCCGTCTTGTAGGGATCCACGATAGTAGGACTGAAGCATACGATAACTGCACCTAGAGGTTCATCATTCCATTCTGCTGGATAGCCACTACATGTTGCTACGTGTCACTGATGGATGGTGAGACTCACAGGGAATATCTTGATGATCGATAAATTCTGATGAGTTGAGTTGGAGCTGTTCTAACCCATTGAAAGGAGTTTTCAATAATATTGTGATGGAGATCGCAATATATCTCACTACCAGTCAGAATAGAACCTATGGGGTCACACACACTGGAGGTATTGACCGATCCGATGGTTGAATCGTGATTATGAATCACAAGTAATCAATTCGATTGATGATCAATTGAAGAGGGAACAATGGGAATTAATTAATTGGACTTAAACACGAATCCTACTTGGAGTAGGATTCCAGGAGTTCTAATTGGATTAGGACTGGGAATCCTACTTAGACTAGGACTGGGAGTCCTACTTGGAGTAGAATTCCTACAGTCCTAATTAGATTAGGATTTTGAATTCAATATGGATTCCTACTTAGAATAGGATTCCTAGAAGTCCGAATTAGATTAGGACTTCGGATTCAAATAAGAGTCCTAATTGGATTAGGACTAAAATTGAATAAGTTCTAATTGAATTACAATTTCTTAAGTCCTAATTAATTATTAATCTAATGAATTAACATGACTCCTAATTGGATTAGGATTTAAGAGTTCAATGGAGTCATAATTCATTTGAGTTTTAATTGGATTAGGACTAGCATTGATTAAACCCAAAATTGGTTCACCCTTGGTCTAAGCCTAATTAGATTAGGACTTAACCACATTAGGGCCTCCTAATCCCCCTTAGAGGAGGATTAGGTTAACCAAGAAGGAGGGGCGCACACCCCTCCTCCTTTTCCTCCTTGGTGCGGCAACACAAGAGGGGTCGGCGCCCCTCTTGGAAAATTGTCAAGGAGCTCCTAAAAGTTAGGAGCTCCACATCCTATTTAAAGGGAAGTGGGGGCAGCACCTAGGGCAATCAAGCCCTCTCCCTCTCCAAGCCGTGGCCCCCCTCTCCTCTTCCTTGGTTCAGCCGCAAGCAAGGAGAAGAAAAGAAGAAGGCTTTGGCGGCCTCCTCCTCCTCCCTTCCTCCTTCCAACGCAGGGAAAAGAAAGAAGGCTGCAGGAGCTTTGTTCCTCTTCTTCTCTTCATCCTTCTTCTTCCTCCTCCCAAGCACAATCAAAGGTTGATTCAAAGGGAGGACATCAGCCATTAAAGTTATCTCTGCAAGGGAGCTAGCACTCTGGGGAGACAAAGAAACTTGGATCAGTTTTTTGCTTTGTGTGGATACCCGTAGAGGCCGGACGCGTGTGCGGCTTCAAGCGAGCCTTCATCCTAAACCACGAACTTCAGTTTGCGGTGATCATCTATCCGCACAAAGTGAAGATCTGATCTTCCTAATGTAGTTAAAAGTTTTTAATCCTAATCTATCTACAAACGGTTTTTGAGCAACGTTCATGAGATAAACGTCGATCCCGCTTATGCCAATTTCGCTGCCATCTAAATTTTTTTAATTTTCTGCGGCATGGGCGGGTTTCCAACAAAAAGCTCTTATGGCATCCTTAATTTTTTCAGTCTTTACCATGGGATAGAACTTAGCCATGAACTTCCTAGATAGTTGTTCCCATGATGTGATGGAATTTGAAGCAAGAGAATACAGCCATGCAGCAGCACGATCCTCTAAAGTCATGGGAAACAACCTTAATTTAATACCCTCTTCATCTAAGTTTTGATTTCTAAACGTTTGACAGATTGTCAAAAATTTATTTAGATGATGTTGCCCAAGGTGACAAGCCAAGAGGGGGGGGGGGGTGAATTGGTTTCTCTTAATTTTTACTATCTTACTTATGTCAATTGATGAGTTAGTGAAATAGAACAATGCACAATACAAACACACAAGAAGTATAGTGGTTCGGTGCTCTCCTAAGCACCTACGTCCACTCTCCAAACGACCCCTTGGGAATTCACTATAATCCCGCGGATTACAGTTGGATTGTTTTTCGGGCTCACAATCCAAAAACCTTTACACTTTGGTTTTCCGGGATCACCAAAAACCTATGTTGGTTTTACGGGCTCACCAACGAACCTATGTTGGTTTTACGGGCTCACTAACGAACCTTCACAATTGGTTTTACGGGTTCACCAATAAACCTACATCGTTGGTTTTGCGGGCTCACCAACAAACCTTTACAAGGTGATTAATAAAAAGAAAGAAGAAAATTGAAACTCCTAGATGAGCAAATATAACATATATAATCTACAAAGAAGAGTTTAGAGAATAGTTATCGCTTGATGAGACTTTTCTCTTCTTTGTCAAGAATGCTTCACTCTTCAAGGGTGGATAGAGCTCTTAATATCTCTTGGAATCTGCTCAACCACTTCCTTTTGACTCTTGAATGAAGCACTTGGATGAAGAAGATTAGGGCACTTGTCTTTCTTGTGTAAGCTCTGATATTTTGCAAAAGGATGTTTCCTCTGATGAATAGTGTCACTTTAAATAGTTTCCTTCATCCATTGGACAAGCCCTAATGGTTAGAATTCAAAAACTAGCCGTTACTCACTGTTGGGAGGTCAAAAAGTACTTCTGCAGAACTAGCCGTTATGCTTCTGCCCGTGCTTGGGTCGACTCAACTTTTACTGGGGTCGACCCAACTTTCACTTGGGTCGACTCAACATTTGCTGGGGTCGACCCTCTCGGAACCACAGAACCTTGCATTTCAACCTTCCTTCACTTGGGTCGACTCAACACCTTTTTGGGTCGACTCAAGGTTCAGTTGGGTCGACTCAACTTCCACTTGGGTCGACCCTCTCAGGGTTTCCAGAGAACCTATTTTTGAATGTCATTGCCTTTGGGTCGACTCATGTTAACTTGGGGTCGACTCAAGTTTGGGTCGACTCAAGTTTCATTTGGGTCGACCCTCTCAGGGTTTCCAGAGAATTGTTTTCTTGAGGCTTGAGGATTGGGTCGACTCATCCTTTACTTGGGTCGACCCAACTACTGTTCATCCGTGCCATTTTTGCAGAAGTGTGCCAGATGGTTTCTTGATGTGCCGGGGTCGACTCAATCAACCTTGGGGTCGACTCAATCCACACTTTGCTGCAACTTAAGGTTAGATTCATCCATATAATCAATGAAATGCATCTTTATCTCATTATACTAATGTATTGAGAGTGACAGACTTATAAATGATGTATCGAATTAACTTGTTACATACTCTTGATTATTGTATTAATCATCAAAATACCACTATCATCCTCAATCTCCCCCTTTTTGATGATTACAAAATATTGAGTATGAGCCTATTGATACTTATCTTAAAATTAGTTTTAAAAGGGCTCAAGTTGCTGAATTTCAGCTTTTCAAATTTGAGAGTGAAGTCTCCCCCTATTTCATCCAAATGTTTCCAATTTGACCTTTTGAATTACTCTCCCTTTCTTTTATATTTCATTAAAGATGAAACTTCAAAAATTTGAGATAAAGCATGAGTTTCAGATTATGTATCGAGGTGTGAAAGATATGTGCCAAATTCTGAAATTCTATGTGCCAAATTCTCAAATTCGATTTAAATCTTAAACTTTAACATTTTCATTGTTACAAATTGCTCCCCCTTAAATGTATATCCTTTCCTATTATAATTTTCAACTTGTTTGTCAACTTATTTCTCTTTCCTTACTTCTCCCCCTTTTTGTTATCATCAAATAGGTGCATGGGAATAGACACAGTAATTAACAAACATTTCAGTTTCATTGATCAAAATGGAACATTGTAGTACAATAATGCCAAAACAAAACAAATACAATGTTCCTCAATCAAAGTACAAAGTACATGATCAACACAAAATACATATGAGAACTAGATACATATCCTAGGCTCTAATCATAATGCTAATATCAGCCTAGGGGGTATCTAATAGCTGTGATCTAGTCCTCATCCTTCTAGCATAAGTGGCGAGGGGAGGTCGAGCCTGATGGGACTGAGTCTGGCGTGGAGCTCGGTGAGCTGGATGACTATGTGCCGAAATCTCTGACTCAGCTGCCTGGGGCACAGATGGTCCATGAACCTCTCTCTCCCTCCGTAGAGCTCCTATCTGCTCTCTAAGATCGCTAATCTCAGCAGTCATAATATCCAATCTGCTCGTCAGTCCATCAGTGATAGTCCTCGCCTGAGCTGACATAAGCTCAGTCATCCTACTCCAAAACTCATCTGTGTATCCTGCAGGAACAGATGACGAAGGTCCAGCCTCTGAAGGTGCTATAGGATGATCCGTAGGCTCCTCATCCTCAGGGATGGGGTCTCCAATCTCTGGTGCATCACCCTCTGGTGCATCACCCTGAATCCCAGCTCCTGCACGTACCCACTGCCCATTCACCTTCTCATAACCCATGCGAATAAGGGATCGTGCAGTGTATGTGTCAGTGAATAGTAGATGCCTGGAGATCTCTTCCTCTACTGATATATCATGCTGTCGGAAGATCAGGGTGAGTATCATACCATAAGGCAGGGAGACTCTGGAATTGCATATGACCTTTCTCATCTGCTTGAGTATCATAGCTGGGAGATTCAGGTGAATGCCCTGAATAATGTGCTCCATGACGACCATGTCTCGCTCAGAAATGAGATCAAATCTCCCGCTTTTCAGAAAAAGAATCCGACCTATGAAGTTGTGCAACAACCTCATTTCAGCTGAAAGAGAGCTTGCTATTACATTTTCTGAATAATCAAAGTCTTCATTCTCAAGAATCAACTGCAAGGCTCTCAACTTATTTTCGGGCTTTTCTGGAGTTGCTCCTTCGCAGGGGAGATGAAGCAACTCACTCAAACTCTCTTCTGAAACCCTAACCCTTACCCCTCGGACTTCAGATATAAGCCCTCCCATTCCAGTTTTCAGGAAGGCATAGAACTTACGAACCAATCCTGGGTAGATCACCACATCTAGGGAGCAAAGATACTCCCATCCTTGCCTTCGGATCCATTCCTCCAAACGGAACCCTTCTTGATCCAAAAACTCGGAGTGGATCCTTCTTCCCGTGGTAACCGGTCTTCCCGCAATTTTCGCAAGTTGGACTGAAGGGGAGGGAGGAGGAGGAGGCTCTACATGTGTCTCACCTTGTGGAGACACTGTAGAACGCTCTGTAGCAACTCTATCCGCACGGGTGGTCCGTGAAACCCTCCCGGATCGCTTGGCTACGGCTCTTTTGGGTCCCATTTCTTCAAGATCTTGATCTAATCTACTGTTTGAAGATGATTGGAAGAGATTTGAGAGTGGAGAATAGGGTTTTCAGAAGAGGACAAAGAGAATACAGTGCCCTAGATAGCTCACGGGTCTCCCTTTTAACAGTGGGGTCCCGTCGTTGGGTCGACTCTAGATTTTTCTTGGGTCGACTCAACGTTGGGTCGACCCTATTCTGGGTTGGGTCGACCCTAGTTCAGAAATTTTTCTTTCTCTTCCTTTTTCCTTTTAAAAATTTTTCTTTCTTCCAATCCTTACAAATTCTTACTGGGACAATGATACATGAGTAAGGAATCTATAAATGACTAGTTTGACTAATGTTTCATGGGTTTTTAGAAATGGGAGGAGTGTATCATGAGACTGCTTGCTCCCTTTTATATCTCCTCAATAAAAAGGATCACATATGCCTAATTCCCTCCTAAGCGTGCAAAATCTATCTTCACTTAAGGGTTTTATGAATATGTCAGCTAATTGTTTCTCAGTACATACATGCTCAATACATATGTTTCCATTTTGCACATGATCTCTGATAAAATGATATCTTATTTCAATGTGTTTGGCTTTAGAGTGCTGAACCGGATTTTTAGTAAGGTTGATGGCACTAGTATTATCACACTTTATAGAAATGTTATCTAGTTTAACTCCATAATCCTCTAGTTGTTGCTTAAGCTATAGTACTTGAGCACAACAACTTCCGGCAGCTATATATTCAGCTTCAGCCGTCGACAGTGCTACTGAATTCTGCTTTTTGCTAAACCATGATACTAAGTTATTTCCTAAAAATTGACATATTCCACTAGTGCTCTTCCTATCTAATTTGCATCCAGCAAAATCTGCATCTGAGTAGGCAAGCAAATCTAGACAAGAGTCTCTTGAGTACCATAATCCTATGTTTGTAGTTCCTCTTAAATATCTAAGGATTCTTTTAACAGCACTTAAATGTGACTCCTTAGGATCTGATTGGTATCTAGCACATATTCCCACACTAAACACGATGTCTGGTCTACTAGCAGTAAGGTAGAGCAAGGATCCAATTAATCCTCTATAAAGCTTAATATCAATACTTTTTCCTTTCTCATCTTTGTCTAGCTTACTAGTAGGATTCATTGGAGTGCCTACTCCCTTGTGATTTTCATTCCCAAACTTCTTTAATATTTCCTTTGTATACTTAGTTTGATGAATGAAGATACCTTCTTTAGTTTGTTTGATTTGTAACCCAAGAAAGAAATTTAGTTCTCCCATTAAACTCATCTCGAATTCTCCTTGCATTAAATTAGCAAACTCTTTCCAAAGATTATCATCTGTGGCACCAAAGATTATGTCATCTACATATATTTGTACCACTAGCAGATTTTTGTTTTCTCTTTTAAGAAAAAGTGTTTTGTCTACATTTCCTCTACTGAAATTATTATTCAGTAGAAATTTTCTTAGTCGATCATACCAAGCCCTAGGTGCTTGTTTTAGTCCATATAATGCCTTATGTAGTCTAAACACATGATTTGGCAATTCATGATTTTCAAAATCAGAAGGTTGCTCTACATATACTTCTTCCTCTATAAAACCGTTTAAGAAGGCACTTTTTATATCCATTTGATACAATTTGAATTCCATGAAACATGCAAAAGCAAGAAGTAACCTAATAGCCTCTAATCTAGCTACGGGAGCAAATGTTTCCTCAAAATCTATCCCTTCTTCTTGATTGTATCCCTTAGCTACAAGTCTAGCTTTATTTCTCATAACTACCCCATTTTCATCTAATTTATTTCTAAAGACCCATTTTGTTCCAATTACAGAGTTATGCTTTGGTCTCTCAGTTAATGTCCATACATTACTTCTTTTGAATTGATTTAATTCTTCTTGCATAGCATTTATCCAATTGGTATCTTTTTCAGCTTCTTCATAAGTCTTAGGTTCTAACTGTGAAACAAAAGCAAGATAATCATTTAAATTTCTAAGAGAGGATCGAGTTCTTACCCCTTGAGATGGATCACCAATGATTAAGTCTTTAGGGTGTCCATATGCATACCTCCATTCCTTTGGCAAGTCTTGAGATTGTGGAAGTACGCAATTATCTTCCTTATCTTGATTCGGCACGTCATTAAGATTCAATTTTTCAAAGTTAATAATTCCTGCATTATCATCAAGAATATTTTCTTTCCTAGCAGACTCACTATCAGACTCATCAAATATGATATTAACTGACTCTTCGACTACAAGAGTTCTTTTATTGAACACTCTGTATGCCCTGTTAGATGTGGAGTATCCTAAGAAGATACCTTCATCTGACTTGGCATCAAATTTACTTAGATCCTCCTTGCCATTGTTTAAAATGAAACATCTACATCCAAATACTCTAAGATATTTAGCGGTTGGTTTCTTATTCTTCCAAAGTTCATATGGAGTTTTCTTGGTTATAGGTCGTATCAAGATCCGATTTAGAATATGGCAAGCAGTGCTTATAGCTTTCAGCCCAAAAGTACTTTGGAAGATTTGACTCGCACAACATCGTGCGTGCCATTTCTGCCAAGGTCCTATTTTTCCTTTCAACAACCCCATTTTGTTGAGGCGTTCTAGGTGCTGAAAATTGATGTGAGATACCATTTTCAATACAAAATTCTTCAAAGTGTTGATTTTCAAATTCAGTTCCATGATCACTTCGAATTGCTATTAAGGTGAGCTTCTTTTCATTTATGATATAATTATAATATTTCAAGAATGCTGAAAATGCTTCATTCTTATGTGCCAAAAATGAAACCCATGTATATCTTGAAAAATCATCTACTACAACTAGTCCATACTTCTTCCCTCCTAGGCTAGCAGTTCTAGTGGGTCCAAATAGATCCATATGTATGAGTTCAAAAGGCCTAGTTGTTGATACTATATTCTTTGATTTGAAGGATGATTTTGTTTGTTTTCCTAATGAGCATGGTCCACAAATTTTGTCCTTTTCAAAGATCAATTTTGGCACATCTTTTATTAATTCCTTCTTGACTAGTTTTGATATTAATTCCATGCTAGCATGTCCTAGTCTACGATGCCAAAGCCAACTTGTTTCATTTTTCTTTTCTTCATTAGTAATTAAACATAATTCATTTTTCTTGCCTAATTCATGAAGATCTACCATGTAAATATTTCTTTACCTTTGTCCTATAAGTACAATGCTATTATCTTTAGGATTTGTGATTATGCATACTGATGCTTCAAATGTGACTTTAAATCCTTTATCACAAAATTGACTTATGCTAAGTAGGTTATGTTTCAAACCATTAACTAATAAGACATTTTCTATGAAGGTAGAAGGAGTAATGAAAATTTTACCCTTTCCAATGATATACCCTTTTCCATTGTCTCCATAGGTTACTACTCCACCCTTCTTAGACTCCAAGGTGACAAATTGGTCTACATCACCGGTCATGTGTCTTGAACAGCCGCTATCTAGATACCATCGTTTATCCACCTTATTAGCTGCAAGACACCCCTGCAATCAAGATCAAGAATGAGCTTTAGGTACCCAAACTATGTTGGGTCCTTTAAGGTTAGTACTTGATGTTCCTTTTGGAACCCAAACTTTCTAGGATTTAAGCTTATAATTATTACTCAATTTGTTGTAGCTAGATTTTCTATAGTTACATTCATATGCTTTATGTCCTAATTTATTGCAACAATGACAAGTAATATTTTCATTTTTAGCTTTTACAAATATGTTCTTTAAGTATTTTTGTTTCTTATTTATTTTATATCCTAATCCAGCGTTATCATATACAACTTTTTGACTATCAAGAATCATATTTAATTTGGTTGAGCTAAGTGTAAACTTGTCTACTAAGGATTTATATTTTTCAGCATCTTCTTTTAACTTGACATTTTCAGCAATTAGATTCTTGGTTTCATTTGTGAGTCTCCTACTTAATGTTTCATAATTATGAGATAGTTTCAGCTTATCTTTGATAAGAGATTGATTTTCTTCTTTTAGAACTTTATTTTTATTGATGAGTTTTTTTGTGTTCTTCCATGAGTTCTAAAAATGCATCATGTAATTCATCAACCAGTAAAATCACATTCAAGTTCAGAATCTACCTCATCGTCATTGGCCATATGGCATATTTGGGGCCGTCTCTTGATGATCTCCTCTTCCGAACTTAACTCCTCACTTTCACTCCATTCAGCCATGAAGTTCTTCTTCTTAAGTTTTCTTTGCCATCCACTTTAATTCCGGGCAATCTATCTTATAATGCCCGGGCTTGTTACACTCATAACAAATTGGTGTTTTCTTTTCCTTTTCTTTGTCCTTACCCTTTTCTTTACTTGAGCTACCTTTGAAGAAGGGTTTCTTTTTATGAAATCTCTTCTTACCTCTCATA